>NW_020889513.1:0-2099 GCF_003945725.1 Corapipo altera
GCTCTGGCTGCAGTGATAGGAGACATATGCAACAAGCAAAAGCACACCATGAAAACAGAACAAAGGCAAGAAGGGAAAACCAAATCAACACCACCGTCAGTAAAGATTATTTCCAAGGATCCTAAAGAAGGAATTGCTTGTTAGGGCAGAAAGCTGACTTCCCTGTTCCAATTCAGCCACTAAAGGTTTGGAGAAGGGCAAGTCAGAGCCCCAGTACACAGGTGCCAGGGAGAGGAACCAGGCTTCTCTTTGATAAGAGCTCCAATCACTCCCCTGATAAAAGAATAGCTTAATGTATGCCTGGAAACCACACAAGGATCACTTCCTTTTACAGAAATATGGAGGAAATCTTGACTTGCTGGCACAGAAACTGCTTCATCTAAGCCTTTGTCCTTGGAAAGTCCCAGCTCAGCTGTTGCACTTCTCAGTAACTTCTAGCTGGCTACCCGAGGCCCTCACTTCAGAGTCCCTCACACAGCCTGAAGTATCCTTCTAATTTTTCTGCTCTGCTCTGCCTAACAGTTACTGCCTCCTGGATCATCTCATGCCAAGTACTCTGCCTAAGGGTACTGAAAGCATTACAGGTACCAACAGGAGAGGCAGCTACCAGAACGGTCCCCCCAATACTTCACAGGGTCACTACCTTTCTGGGCTAACAGGGGAAGCTGTGAAAGTGCACTGGTAGTCCTCCTTTTGTTCTGGAGTGAAGGTCACTGTAGCAAAGGCGTGGGATAAGCCAGGAATGCTCATCTCAACAGGATCCAACTTGAAGATGTTGCTGATGAGGCTGTGAGGCTTGGGAGGAACCCACAGTGCAGTGTTAGTGTCACATCTTTCAATGTGATCCAGTACATTCCTAGATGCATCCCTGGGAACAGCCCCAGACAGCCTGTCTTGCTTCATGCTTCCCTGGGCAGGCTCCCTCCATCCCAGGGGATGCTGACCTTGCGCCAATGCCCAGGCGAGCAAAAGCTTGCTTTGAGGGCTGGGCAGCCACCCCAGCACATGTGAGAGGTTGGGACAGCATGGAAACACCTGCAAATAACCCCGGACTGGCCTTTCAAGAGAAGGAAAAGCCAGGAAATGCTCTGCTTTGAGCTCTGTCCCATCAGTCCATAACAGCCCCTCTCTGAGTGTGCTTTCGAGAGATGTTCAGGATTCCCACCAAAGACCCAGAAGCGTGAGCCAAAATTTGCTTGAGAGATGTGGAATTCAATGCAAGTATCCCCCTGGCATTGCTGCTCTGCCCTGCAGTTCGACCTGCACTGAGCTGGACTGGTCCAGCTGGGCCAGAGAATGCAATGACTCCGGAGAACAAGGCAGGCTCTCACATGGCCTTTAGAGAGCAGCGCTCACCTTGGCCTCTTGTTCTTACCTCTCCAGGCATGGCTTTGATGGAGAGGACCACGTCACGTGGGAGACTGCTGGCATTAGAGATCTTGAAGTGAGCTGTGGCCCGTTGCCCAACCTGAACTTTGGTGAAGATGAATTTGTTATCATCTCTGATGAACACACCGTTGCCTTGCACCGACTGTAACGTCTGGCGGAGATTGACGTTGCTGTGGATCGGGTACTGCTCAAAGATGGACGTGATGTCTTCAACAAGTGCTGCAGACAGACCAGAAGAAGGGCTGAGGCTGAAGAATCTCTTTTCTGAATTTACTTGGACCCAGTTGGCCTCTCAAAAGGTTTGATAAGCCCTTTCTGTCCAGGTGACTGCAAACCCCAGCCTTGGATGAGAGAGCTCAGTCAGTGAGGATGGAGCTCAGTCAACCTCAGTCTTAAAGGGCATTGCTTTCCTTTTATGCTTCCACACATCCCTCCCTGCCTCTCCCCACTGCTGGACTTGAAAAGGACTGCAGCCTCTCAGGATTTTACGGTGGGACTTCAGGACCAGGGTGCCTCTCTATCCAAGTAGCAAGTTTAGGTGCTGATCAGCAGCAGGACTGCCCATGGCAACCTGTGGACAGCACGTACCTGGGAAGCAGGACTCGGCAGTCAGGGTAAAGGGAATGCCGAGGGGATTGTCCTTGGGGTCTCTGTTGCTGATGTCAATGTACAGCTGCTCCTCACATTTCCCCTTTGCTCCTGCGTTGCAA
>NW_020889514.1:0-2099 GCF_003945725.1 Corapipo altera
CAGTCCAACACTGATCCTGGGATTCCCCTCAGGCAGGTGTGTCCCTGGGAATGAGACATTCCAATTGTCTTCTGCCCTGTGGGTTGTGGGCAGTGAAGTCTGTGGGCCTGGGTCAGGAGCTCTTTTTCTCTCAATCAGACCCCGTCATTAGGACACTTGGCTCTTTTCTGAGGTGTCCTTCCAGGCTGGGAGCTGCCCTGGAGAATGCAAACCATCCTCCCAGCACAGCTGTGTTCTCTGAAAGCCCCAGTGGAGAGGGGCAGAGCTGCTGTGCTCATGCCAGGAGATGCTGTTGGGTTGGGGAGATGAGACCCCGGTGTCCTTGGCTCCAAGTGCAGTGCTGAGCCCTTGAGACAGGCTGAGACCTTGAGGGCTCTGGGATGGATCCCTCTGCTCTCAACAGTGTCTGGTGACTTTTCAGACCAAACTGGGAGTATGATCAATCTCCATCTCAGGAAGGAGCAAAGCCAGGGCAGTTGGGAACAAGAGAGAGGGACAGACCAGGCCCCCTCACTCTGCACTAAGCCCCAGACAATCCTCCTGCCTGGCAGGACCTGCTCTGTTCTCCCTGAGTGTATCAGAAGTGCTGAGGGGTTTTGACATCCAGGAACACTCCTCAGCAGAGATGAGGGAATTGTAAAAAAAAAAAAAATAAAATGAAACAAAGCTGTGACACTGCCTTCTGCTGTCTTGGTTTTCTCAGAAACTGGGAGTGCAGTGGGAGCAGTTTCATGTGACACAACTGAACACCAGGACGGGCCCCTGTGCCCACCATGCCCATGACCCCAGCAGTGCAGAGCAGGGCTGACCCCTCACAGCCAGTGGGCAGAGGGTCTGCTCCATGGAAGATGTCGTGAGCCCCGAGCAGGGTTCCAGCCCTGGAGCTGAAGGAGAGACTCCTAGAAAAGGAAAACCAATGGAGCAGTGAGAGGGGTGTTGGAAAGCGGCTTTGATTTTTCTTAGAATGTTCTGCCCTAACTTATCACTGTTATTTCCGACATGAACAGGTCCCCATGGCCAGAGGCAGCAAATGTCCAACAGCAGCTCCCTCACCCAGTTCCTCCTCCTGGCATTTGCAGACAGGCGGGAGCTGCAGCTCCTGCACTTCTGGCTCTTCCTGGCCATCTCCCTGGCTGCCCTCCTGGCCAACGGCCTCATCCTCAGTGCTGTAGCCTGCGACCACCACCTGCACACCCCCATGGGCTTCTTCCTGCTCAACCTCTCCCTCACAGACCTGGGATCCATCTGCACCACTGTCCCCAAAGCCATGCACAATTCCCTCTGGGACACCACAACCATTTCCTACCATGGATGTGCTGCACAGGTCTTTTTTTTTGTCTTCTTCCTCGGAACAGAGTTTTTCCTCCTCACCATCATGTGCTACGACCGCTACGTTGCCATCTGCAAACCCCTGCACTACGGGACCCTCCTGGGCAGCAGAACTTGTGCCCACATGGCAGCAGCTGCCTGGGCCACTGCCTTTCTCACTGCTCTGCTGCACACAACCAATACATTTTCCCTGCCCCTGTGCCAGGGCAATGCCCTGGGCCAGTTCTTCTGTGAAATCCCACACATCCTCAAGCTCTCCTGCTCACAGTCCTATATCAGGGAACTTGGGCTTATTGGGGTTAATGACTGTTTAGGATTTGGTTGTTTCATTTTCATTGTTTTCTCCTATGTTCAGATCTTCAGGGCTGTGCTGAGGATCCCCTCTCAGCAGGGAAGGCACAAAGCCTTTTCCACCTGCCTCCCTCACCTGGCCGTGGTCTCCCTCTTTGTCAACACTGCCATAATTGCCTACCTGAAGCCCCCCTCCATCTCCTCCCCATCCCTGGATCTGGCACTATCAGTTCTATACTCAGTGGTGCCTCCAGCACTGAACCCCCTCATCTACAGCCTGAGGAATCAGGAGCTCAAGGATGCCCTGAGGAAAATGATGACTGGATGCTTTTCAGGAGCAATAAAGTGCCAGTTTTCTGGTGTGTAGTATTCAGAATGGGACTCCTTAATGGACCAACCTTCCTGCTCAGGTTTCTCGTGGAGATCATCGGGTTCTTCTTGCAATAATTTTCTGTGCAATTAAATATTATTATGTATCT
>NW_020889515.1:0-2099 GCF_003945725.1 Corapipo altera
AGAATGCCGGAGACAGCGGGGCTGGAGGAGGGGACAGTGAGGAGATGCAGGGGGGCAGTGAGGGGATTACACAGAGCCGGAGCCGATTTCATCACCCACAGCATTACGGATTCGGATCACATTTCAGGCGGCCGAGGCAGGAGCAGCCCCAGCACTGACCCAGGGCAGAGCCTCCCCCCTGCCAGTGCACAGGGCTGGGCCCCCTGGGCATGACCCCCACCACACACCAGGGGCTGGGACCATGGGCATGACCCCCACCACACACCAGCCCTGGGATGGCAGCACGGGCTCCCTGCAGCTCCCTGTGGGGCAGGAATCACCCCAAACTGGCCTGGTTTACCCCTGCCTTGCAGGGACGCTGCTGCCACCCTCTTGGCAAATCACCCTGGTATTGCAAAGGGGTCTAGAGAGACCCTCCAGGGACTCCCCTTCTTCCCAACCATCCCTCCTTGGAGCAGCCCTGCATCCCAATGCTGGGGCAGCTCCTGCTCTGCAATCCCTCCCCTGGCAGGGCTCCCCGTGGTCAGTGTGTGCACCCCAGGGTGATCCTCCTCTGAGTCCAAGGGATTGTTTTATAGGGAAAACAAGTCATAGCATCACAGGATGGTTTGGGTTGGAAGGGACCTTAAAACTCACCCCATCCCACCCCCTACCAGGGGCAGGGACACCTTCCACTAGCCCAGGTTGCTCCAAGCCCTGTCCAACCTGGCTTTGGACACTTCCAGGGATCCAGGGGCAGCCACAGCTTCTCTGGGTGACCTGTGCCAGGGCCTCCCCACCCTCACAGGGAACAATTTCTTCCCAGTGGCCCCTCCCTCACCACTCTTTTGCATGGTTACTACATGCAGGAGCTCCTCCCCTAAATGAGATTGTTTGGGTTCTCCCTGGAAGCCAAACACCTGTTTGTGTTCGTTAAGCTGGGTTTTATAAACTGCATGGATAACAACAAGCCTCAAAGGAGGAGAGCCAGCAAGTGGCCACTGAGGAAGCTGGATGGGGGCACAAGGGTGAGGGTACCCTCAGCAGCTGCCAAGAGCAAGGGCTGTGTTTTAACCTGTTCACCAGAGCCCAGCAAGGACTGTTTGACTTACACAGGTCACTCACCTGTTTTATTTCCTTGAAGACTCCACAGAAGTCGTGCTGAAGACATGAGCACTCGGTGCCTCTCCCTCCCCTGGGCAGCAGGACTGGCTGAAGCAGCAGCAGCTCCACGTTTGTGGTTCAGCATCATTTGAAATGCAGCCTTCGATCCCCAGGGTGGGTTGACACTGGAGAGATGCTGAGCCAACGTCGTGTCCTCCCCAAAGTGCCATGAAAGCAGCAGCTCTGGGGCTGTGGTGGCAGCAGGAGGAGACGGCTGTGTTTGAGCAGCAAAACACCCAGCGGGTGTGACGGGCACCCTAGAGGTGGGAACACCCCTGCCCACCAGCTCTGGTTCAGACTTGGTGAACAGAACCGAAAAAATGATCCAAGCAGGGTTTATCCATCCCCCAGAGTGGCCACGTCTACGGGCAACCACCCACATGGGCTGGGCACGGCTGTGAGGGGACTCAGGGCTCCCAGCGGGATCTGCCCTTGTCCTGCCAAGGCTGAGGGGACTCAGGGCTCCCAGCGGGATCTGCCCTCGCCCGACCATGGCTGAGGGGACTCAGGGCTCCCGGTGGGACCTGCCTTGGCCATGCCTGAGGGGACTGAGGGCTCCCAAGCGGGACCCTGCCCTGGCCCTGGCTATGGCTGAGGGCTCCCAACAGGGTACAGATCAGACCCTGCCCTCGCCGCGGCCTCTCTCGGCCGCTCGCGGCTCTCCAGGGCCGGGCCCTCAGGCCCCCATCGCGGTCCTCGTGTGGGGACCACGAAATGCCGGCCGTGACCCCGTCCCGCCCCGGCGGAACGTTGTGTGCGCGGAACGCGCGGGCGCGGGGCGCGGTTTCCTCGCCGGGCCGGCCCCGCCGCCATGGCCGCCGTGCCGGCGGAGCTGAGGCGGCCTCGGGAGCGGCCCGAGCGGGCGGGGGGCGCGAAGAGGCCGCGGCGGGAGGAGCTGCCCCGGGAGGAGCTGCCCCGGGAGGAGCGGCCCCGGGACGAGCCCCCGGCAGAGCCCG
>NW_020889516.1:0-2099 GCF_003945725.1 Corapipo altera
CTCCCCTCATGGATAAAGGGTGGGAAATCCTCCCTTTTCCTCGTTAAAAAAGGTGGGAAATCCCCTCTCCCCTCAGGTGAAAAGGGCGGAAAACCACCCCTTCCCCTCAAGAAAAAAAGTCGGGAAAACTCTTCTCCCCGCATGGAAAAAGGGCAGGAAACCCCCCTTTTCCCCACAGGGAAAAAGGGTGGGAAACCCTTCTTTCCCTCATGGAAAGAGGGTGTGAAAACCTCCCTTCCCCTCACGGAAAAAGGGCGGGAAACCCCCTCCCCTCACGGAAAAAGGTGGGAAACTTCCCCCCCTTCCCTAATGGAAAAAAGCAGGAATGGCCCCATTGCCTCTGAGAGAGAAAACAGGAAACCTCTTTCCCTCATGGAAAAAGAGCAGGAACTGCTTCTTTCCCTCATGGAAAGAGAATGTGAAAACCTCCCTTTCCCTCATGGAAAAAAGTCGGGAAAACTCTTCTCCCCTCACGGAAAAAAGGCAGGAAAGCTCCCCCTCCTTCCCTGATGGAAAAAGGCAGGAACCGATCCCATCCCTCAGAGAGAAAAGACGAAAAACCTCCTCTTCTCATGGAAAAAGAGCAGGAGCCCTTTCTTTCCCTCATGGAAAGAGGGTGTGAAACACTCCCCCCCTCCCCTTCCCCTCATGGAAAAAGGGCGGGAAACCCCCTTCCCCTCACGGTTCCCGCCTCGCGCATGCGCAGTGCGAAAAAGCGGCACCCTCCCCTCAGCCGCCTCAGCCGCCGCCGCTCCGCCCTCAGCGCCCTCACCGCTCCTCCTCTTCCTCCTCCTCCTCGTTCTCCTCCTCTTCCTCCTCCCGGCTCCTCTCCGGTCCTTCCCCGGCGCGTCCCGGTACCGCGGCGGGCGGGGGTTCCCGGGGTTATGGGGGGTTATGAGGGGGGTTATGAGGGGCAGGGGGGGGAATCGGGGGTGGGCGGGACGCCAGGGGGCGGTAACGGGAGGGAAGCGGCGCATGCGCGGTGGCTCAGTCAGGGATTGTGTGGAGTAGGACCTATAAATATAATAAGACCCAAATAAATGTGATTTAGAAGGTTTATAGCGGCCCGAGCAGCCCGCGGGGCTCCTTGGAACCCGACCTGGAGCCACTGGGTCCTTCAGAAACCTCCCCATTTTTGGGCACCCGCCACATAAACAATGGTTTGTTTATAGTAGGACCTACAAACAAACGACACTTGAGGGGGGGTTACAACATCACAACCACCCTGTGGGTGCCCCCCATAACCCATGGGTGCAGGCTGGGGGCGGTGGGTCCCCCAGCACCCCCCATTTTTGGCTGCCCCCCATATAAACAGTGGTTTGTTTATAGTAGGACCTACAAATAAACAACACTTGAGGGGGGGTTACAACATCACAACCACCCTGTGGGTGCCCCCCATAACCCGTGGGTGCAGGTTGGGGGTGGTGAGTCCCCTGAGGACCCCCCCCATTTTTGGGTGCCCCCCGTGTAAACAGTGGTTTGTTTATAGTAGGACCTACAAATAAATAGTAGGACCTACAAATAAACACCACTGAGGGGGTTACAGCACCTCAACCAGCCCCTGGGGGAGAGTTGAGGGTGGTGAGTCCCCTCAGAAACCCCCCATTTTTGGGCACCTTCCACATAAACAGTGGTTTGTTTATAGTAGGACCTACAAATAAACAACACTTGAGGGGGGGTTACAGCATCACAACCACCCTGTGGGTGCCCCCCATACCCCGTGGGTACGAGTTGGGGGTGGTGGGTCCCCCCAGAAACCCCTCATTTTTGGGCACCCGCCACGTAAACAGTGGTTTGTTTATAGTAGGACCTACAAATAAATAGTAGGACCTACAAATAAACACTACTGAGGGGGTTACAGCACCTCTACCAGCCCCTGGGGGAGAGTTGAGGGTGGTGAGTCCCCTCAGGACCCCCCCCATTTTTGGGCACCCGCCACGTAAACAGTGGCTTGTTTATAGTAGGACCTACAAATAAATAGTAGGACCTACAAATAAACACCACTTGAGGGGGGATTACAACATCACAACCACCCTGTGGGTGCCCCCATACCCCGTGGGTGCGGGTTGGGGGCGGTGAGTCCCCTCAGGACCCCCCCC
>NW_020889517.1:0-2098 GCF_003945725.1 Corapipo altera
TGGGGGTAGGGGGGACCTTGGTGGTTGTGGGGTGGCCATGGGGTGGGGCCGTGGGGTCTGTGGGAGCTATAGAGGGTCTGTGGGTGCTGTGGAGCATCAGTGGGTGCTCTGGGGGTGCTCTGGGTGCCGTGGGGTGTGGTGGGGGTGCCATGGGGTGCTCTGGGTGCCATGGGGTGTGGTGGGTGACACTGTGCTCCCCCCCCAGGCCTGTGAGCTGCACGTGGCCGGGTTCCGTTTTGCGGTGCTGGACGGGGCCTTCGTGGCCCACCAGGGTTTCAAGGAGCCCGGGGGGTTCCACGGGGGCCGGGAGGCCGAGCTGGGCCACAACCGGCGGCTCTTCCGGAGCTTCCGCGCGGAGCTGCCCCGGCGCTACCCCGGCTCAACCCGGCGCTGCTGAGACCCCCCTGGGTCACCCTCACCTGGGCACCTGACCCTCCTGGGGACCCCCCATGGGAACCTGAGCCACCTGGGGTCACCTGATGGACACCTGACTCTCCGGGGGACCCCATGGACACCTGACCCACCTGGGGTTACCCGATGGACACCTGACCTTCCTGGGGACCCCCCATGGACACCTGACCCTCCTGGGGTCACCTAATGGACACCTGACCCTCCTGGGGACCCCCCATGGACACCTGACCCATCTGGGGTAACCTAATGGACACCTGACCCTCCTGGGGTTACCTGATGGACACCTGACCCTCCTTGGGACCCCTGTGGACACCTGACCCTCCTGGGGACCCCTAGGGTCACTTGATGGACACCTGACCCACCTGGGGTCACCTGATGGACACCTGACCCTCCTTGGGACCCCTCTGGACACCTGACCCACCTGGGGACCCCTGTGGACACCTGACCCACCTGAGGTCACCTTATGGACACCGGACCCTCCTGGCTCAACCCGGCGCTGCTGAGACCCCCTGGGTCACCCTCACCTGGGCACCTGACCCTCCTGGGGACTCACCATGGACACCTGACCCACCTGGGGTCACCTGATGGACACGTGACCCTCCTGGGGTCACCGGATGGACACCTGACCCACCTGGGATCCTCCGATGGACACTGGGGTGCCTCCGATCTGGACACTCGAGTCTCCTCTCCAGTGCACACCTGGATCCCCCCGTGCTGAACGCCAGGCCCCCCTGACTTGGACACCTGGATCCTCATTGGACACCTGGATCCCTTCCAGAGACCTGGACCGCTCCAACAGGGATACCTGAGTCTTCCCTGGACACCTGGGTTCTCCCAACTTGGACACCTGGATCCCCCCAAAATGGACACCTGGATCCTCCCTGGACACTTGGATCCCCTTTGGACACCTGGATCCCTTTCAGAGACCTGGATTTCCCCCAGCTTGGACACCCGGATCCTCCCTGGACACCTGGATCCTCCAAACTTGGACACTTGGGGTCCCTCCCAGACACCTGGATCCCTTTCAGGGACCTGGATCCTCCCAACCTGGACATCTGTGTCCCTGTGCCCCTGGGTGACCCGCCCTCAATAAAGATGGCCGCCTACCCATGAGGCCTCTGTGTATCCCTCATGGGGATGGCTGGGACCTCTGGTTGCCTTGGTGATGGGGTGGGAGGAGCCACATCCGGTACAGACCAGTGACCACCAGTACAGACCAGCAACCGGCCTGCGAGCGGAACTGGGGGAGGGCAGGGAAGGGGGGGTACAGCGGGAACTGCAGCTCCCAGCGTGCACCGCGGCAACATGGCCGGCAAACCCCGCCCCTTGTTTAGAACTACACTACCCAGAAAGCAACAGGGCATCGTGGGCGTCGAGCCACGCCCCCTCGAGTCAGAACTACAGCTCCCATCGTGCCTCGGGGACAATATGGTCGACAAGTCCCGCCATCTTGTTACTTCGGAACTACATTTCCCGTCATGCATCGGGAGCCAATATGGCGGTCGCGTAGTTCGCCATTTTCGCTTAGAACTACATTTCCCGTCGTGCACCGGGCAAAACCCGGCCATCTTACGCCCCTTACCCGGAAGTGCCTCTCCTCTCTGGGAAACAGCGCCCCCTTGTGCTCTGGGGGTGTGAAAAGGCTCTTAATTGGGGGGCGGGGGCCGCGGAGGGGACACGGGGGGGG
>NW_020889518.1:0-2098 GCF_003945725.1 Corapipo altera
TCCAGGGGCAGCCACAGCTTCTCTGGGCAACCTGGGCCAGGGCCTCCCCACCCTCCCAACCAGGAATTCCTTCCCAATATCCCACCTAACCCTGCCCTCTTCCATCCCAACCAGGATGGGTTGTTCCATGAAATGAACTCCAGCCAAATTAAACCCAATTCCAGGCTGGGGAGTTTTGGGAACTGCTGCACTGTTGGAACTTTGGAGACACCAAAGATTCCCAGGCTGAGGCCGAGATTCCCATTTTTCCCGCTCTGATGTGCAAGAGACACCCGGGAATCTTGTGGGGAGCTGCCTCTCCTCCAGTCACCACCAGAGGAAATTCCTGGGATATCCAACACTAACAAAGCTTCGGGAATCTCGGAGCTCCTGTAACCTCCTGCTGTGGTGGGAGATGGAGCCACAATTCCCACATCCCAAGAAACAACTTCCAAGCAAGACCTTTTTTGGGGGATTTTCTGTTCCAGGACAAAAATAGATGTTCCCTGTTTATCTCAGTTCTGCTTCCTGGAGGAGAATTCCTACCGGGACATCAGCACCAAGAGCTTGGAAAGACTCAAGATCCAGCCCTGCAGCTCTTTTTTTCTTATTCCCTTTTTATTCCCAGAGATATTTCAAATTCTGGGCTATAAAGGCAACTTTTGCAGTGATGTTCAAATTCCCACCTGGCTCTCATTTGTTGTTGCCATTGGAATTATGGAGGTGGCAGCAGAAAGCACAGTTCCAGCTTTTGTGACAGATTCGGGAAAAAATATTGAAAAATATGCAAAAAAAAAAAAGAAATAAAATTTTAAAAATAGAAATAAAATTAAAAAAAATAGAAATAAAATATAAGAATTAAGACCATATATACAAGGGAGGAGAGGAGAAACAGGGAGTTGGGAGTGTTATCCTACAGATTTTTGTTTCTTTGGAATGAGAGAATTGATGATTTGACCAAGGTCAAATAGAGGGGCTGCGACAGAATTAGGAAAAAACTGAATTTATCCCGATGTTTTCACATTTTTTCTTGGGAGAGAAATAGAATTCCTGCAGAAGGCACGGAGTGGATGTGATGGGAAAATGGGAATATGCTCCCGAAACCTTTCCCAGGAGTGGTTTATCTGGGAATCATTTGCTCGTTGTCCCTTTGTTTCATCGGGAGAGGGGACACGGACTGGGGTCGGGATGCCACAGGTGTAACGTTAATGTCACTGCCCAAAATACTCTCCTGCCTCTTCCATGCAGGAATTCAGGCCCTGATTGTGAAACCCAACACCCCTCCTCCCCCCTCTGGAGGGTTGTAATCCAATCTGATCCACAGCTTGGGAACAATGGTCACAGGAGCTGGCACAGGAACTCCAGGAATTCCTGGGCTGAAGGACTCCAGGGCTGCTCTCCTGGAATCCCGGGGCCCCTCCATCCTCCACTTGTGTTTATTTCATTTCTTTGACTCTTATTCATAAGCACAAGTTTCTGGTCCTTTCCTTTCCTTTCCTTTCCTTTCCTTTCCTTTCCTTACCTTCCCTTCCCAAACCTTCCCTTTCTCCTTCCCTTCTCTTCCCTTCCCAAACCTTCCCAAACCTTCCCAAACCTTCCCAAACCTTCCCAAACCTTCCTTTCCCAAACCTTCCCTTCCCAAACCTTCCCAAGCTTTCCCAAACCTTCCTTTCCCTTCCCCCTTCCCTTCCCTTTTCTTCCCTTTCTCCTTCCCTTCCCTTCCCTCTCCTTCCCAAACCTTCCCAAACCTTCCCTTCCCAAACCTTCCCTTTTCAAACCTTCCCTTCCCTTTCCCATTCCCTTCCCAAACCTTCCCAAACCTTCCCAAACCTTCCCTCTCCTTTCTCCTTCCCTTTCTCCTTCCCTCCCCTTCCTTCCCTTTCCCAAACCTTCCCAAGCCTTCCCTCCTTTTCCTTTTCCTTTTCCTTTTTCTTTTTCTTTTTCTTTTTCTTTTTCTTTTTCTTTTTCTTTTCCTTTTCCTTTTCCTTTTTCTTTTTCTTTTTCTTTTTCTTTTTCTTTTCCTTTTTCTTTTCCTTTTCCTTTTCCTTTCCCTTTCCCCTTCCCTTTTCCTTTCCCTTTCCTTCTCCTTTCCCTTTCCCTTCTTCTTCTCCTTTCCCTT
>NW_020889519.1:0-2097 GCF_003945725.1 Corapipo altera
TCCCTCTCCCAGGATCCCTCTCCAGGTCCCTCTCCCAAGATCCCTCTCCCAGGATCCCTCTCCAGGTCCCTCTCCCAGGATCCCTCTCCCAGGATCCCTCCCCTGGAGTCCCTCCCCTGGAGTTCCTCTCCAGGATCCCTCTCCCAGGATCCCTCTCCAGGTCCCTCTCCCAGAACCCCTCCCCTGGAGTCCCTCTCCCAGGATCCCTCTCCCAGGATCCCTCTCCGGGTCCCTCTCCCGGGGGTCCCGGGCTCCCTGTGCCCTCCCTCACGCCCGTCCTTGCCTTGCAGCCGCTGGAGCTGCTGTGTGAGAAGTCCATCGGGACGGCGAACCGGCCCATGGGCGCGGGCGAGGCGCTGCGCCGGGTGCTGGAGTGCCTGGCCTCGGGCATCGTCATGCCAGGTGAGCCGCCCCGACCTGCCGTTCCCGCCGGGAAGCGGCGCCGGGAGGAGCGCGGGGGGTGACGCGGTGACCGGGCAGCCCCTCGTGGTCCGGCCCGGCTCCGGCCACGCCGGGAACCGTCCCCGCCCTCGGGACGCCGGCTCAGAGCCACCTCAGCCCCGTAGAGAGAGGGAGGGACCGCTCGGCTCCCGGAGAGGTCGGGAGCAGCTTCCCGCAGAGTGTCCGTGGAAACGAGCCCGGGCAGTCCCAGAGCGCCGGGCGAGCGCCGGATCGCGGCCGGCCCGCGCTCTCGGAGCGTCGTTGCCGCCCCAGGGACTTTAGTTCAGTTGCTTTAGAGAGACCCGGGATAATTCTCTGCATATCTTCCTTGTTTCCTGCCTTCAGATGGTTCTGGTATTTATGACCCTTGTGAAAAAGAAGCCACTGATGCTATTGGGCATCTAGACAGACAACAAAGGGAAGATATCACACAGAGTGCTCAGGTATAGTGTGACCTCCAGACCTTGCGGAATTCCCCGGCTCGCCCGCCGCTCCCGGCCCCGTTGGCCAACGTAGACTAGTGCCCTGTGGCCGCCGGTGGCCGAGCCCGGGCCGCCCGCACGGGCCCCACGGGGCGCGGAGCTTGGCCCGAACCAGAGCAAAGAATCAGGTGTTGAGGAGTGACTCGCCCCCCCTCCCCCGGCCCCGGCCCCCATTTTTGGGTTAAACCCCCCAGAAAACGGTGAATCCAGAGAGTCCCGCGAAGGGCTGAGGATCGGTGTGAGGGCGGGCGGGGGCTGCGGGCAGCGGGTCCCCCGCGGCCCCCTCGCTGACACCCCCTCCTCTCCCCAGCACGCGCTGCGGCTCGCCGCCTTCGGCCAGCTCCACAAGGTCCTGGGCATGGACCCCCTGCCCTCCAAAATGCCCAAGAAGCCAAAGAACGAGAACCCGGTCGATTATACTGGTACGTACTGGGAGGGGAGGGAGCGGCCCCCGACCTCCCTCCCGGCTCGGGGTGGGGAGCAGAGAGTTGAGGGGCTGCTTGTGCTGGTCCCCCACAGTCCAGATCCCGCCCAGCACCACCTACGCCGTGACCCCCATGAAGAGGCCGATGGAGGAGGACGGGGAGGAGAAATCCCCCAGCAAGAAGAAGAAGAAGATTCAGAAAAAAGGTATTGAGTTAACGAGAGGTAGGTACAGAGGGGTGGGAGTGGGGGCACAGGGAATGGGGGCATGGATGGGGGGGAATGGGGGCACGGGGAATGGGGGGACGGGGGGGGGGGGGAGGGTGGGGGGGCAGGGGGGGGAGGGGGGGGGGGGGGGGGGGAGAGAGGGGGGGGAATGGGGGCACAGGCAGGTGGGCTCAGGGATGCAGGACTTTGGGCATTTCAGGGCTCTAAATAGGGGTGAGGGGGTTGATAAAAGAACTTGAAACTGGGAGGTTTGTGCTGGGTAAAACTGAGACCAAGGAGGAGATCAGAAATTGTCTGGAATTGGAAAATACCACCAGGAACGGGTCTGGGATCAGGAAATACTGATCAGGGCTGGTCTGAAGTGGGAAAATATGGGTCAGGAGTGGTCTGGAATTGGAAAAGACCAATGGGAACGGGTCTGGAATGGGAACAGACCCATCAGAACTGGTCTGGAATGGGAAGAGACCAATAGGAATTGGTCTGGAATGGGAAAAGACCAATGGGAACTGGTCTGGAATGGGAA
>NW_020889520.1:0-2097 GCF_003945725.1 Corapipo altera
TCCCTCTCCCAGGATCCCTCTCCAGGTCCCTCTCCCAAGATCCCTCTCCCAGGATCCCTCTCCAGGTCCCTCTCCCAGGATCCCTCTCCCAGGATCCCTCCCCTGGAGTCCCTCCCCTGGAGTTCCTCTCCAGGATCCCTCTCCCAGGATCCCTCTCCAGGTCCCTCTCCCAGAACCCCTCCCCTGGAGTCCCTCTCCCAGGATCCCTCTCCCAGGATCCCTCTCCGGGTCCCTCTCCCGGGGGTCCCGGGCTCCCTGTGCCCTCCCTCACGCCCGTCCTTGCCTTGCAGCCGCTGGAGCTGCTGTGTGAGAAGTCCATCGGGACGGCGAACCGGCCCATGGGCGCGGGCGAGGCGCTGCGCCGGGTGCTGGAGTGCCTGGCCTCGGGCATCGTCATGCCAGGTGAGCCGCCCCGACCTGCCGTTCCCGCCGGGAAGCGGCGCCGGGAGGAGCGCGGGGGGTGACGCGGTGACCGGGCAGCCCCTCGTGGTCCGGCCCGGCTCCGGCCACACCGGGAACCGTCCCCGCCCTCGGGACGCCGGCTCAGAGCCACCTCAGCCCCGTAGAGAGAGGGAGGGACCGCTCGGCTCCCGGAGAGGTCGGGAGCAGCTTCCCGCAGAGTGTCCGTGGAAACGAGCCCGGGCAGTCCCAGAGCGCCGGGCGAGCGCCGGATCGCGGCCGGCCCGCGCTCTCGGAGCGTCGTTGCCGCCCCAGGGACTTTAGTTCAGTTGCTTTAGAGAGACCCGGGATAATTCTCTGCATATCTTCCTTGTTTCCTGCCTTCAGATGGTTCTGGTATTTATGACCCTTGTGAAAAAGAAGCCACTGATGCTATTGGGCATCTAGACAGACAACAAAGGGAAGATATCACACAGAGTGCTCAGGTATAGTGTGACCTCCAGACCTTGCGGAATTCCCCGGCTCGCCCGCCGCTCCCGGCCCCGTTGGCCAACGTAGACTAGTGCCCTGTGGCCGCCGGTGGCCGAGCCCGGGCCGCCCGCACGGGCCCCACGGGGCGCGGAGCTTGGCCCGAACCAGAGCAAAGAATCAGGTGTTGAGGAGTGACTCGCCCCCCCTCCCCCGGCCCCAGCCCCCATTTTTGGGTTAAACCCCCCAGAAAACGGTGAATCCAGAGAGTCCCGCGAAGGGCTGAGGATCGGTGTGAGGGCGGGCGGGGGCTGCGGGCAGCGGGTCCCCCGCGGCCCCCTCGCTGACACCCCCTCCTCTCCCCAGCACGCGCTGCGGCTCGCCGCCTTCGGCCAGCTCCACAAGGTCCTGGGCATGGACCCCCTGCCCTCCAAAATGCCCAAGAAGCCAAAGAACGAGAACCCGGTCGATTATACTGGTACGTACTGGGAGGGGAGGGAGCGGCCCCCGACCTCCCTCCCGGCTCGGGGTGGGGAGCAGAGAGTTGAGGGGCTGCTTGTGCTGGTCCCCCACAGTCCAGATCCCGCCCAGCACCACCTACGCCGTGACCCCCATGAAGAGGCCGATGGAGGAGGACGGGGAGGAGAAATCCCCCAGCAAGAAGAAGAAGAAGATTCAGAAAAAAGGTATTGAGTTAACGAGAGGTAGGTACAGAGGGGTGGGAGTGGGGGCACAGGGAATGGGGGCATGGATGGGGGGGAATGGGGGCACGGGGAATGGGGGGACGGGGGGGGGGGGGAGGGTGGGGGGGCAGGGGGGGGAGGGGGGGGGGGGGGGGGGGAGAGAGGGGGGGGAATGGGGGCACAGGCAGGTGGGCTCAGGGATGCAGGACTTTGGGCATTTCAGGGCTCTAAATAGGGGTGAGGGGGTTGATAAAAGAACTTGAAACTGGGAGGTTTGTGCTGGGTAAAACTGAGACCAAGGAGGAGATCAGAAATTGTCTGGAATTGGAAAATACCACCAGGAACGGGTCTGGGATCAGGAAATACTGATCAGGGCTGGTCTGAAGTGGGAAAATATGGGTCAGGAGTGGTCTGGAATTGGAAAAGACCAATGGGAACGGGTCTGGAATGGGAACAGACCCATCAGAACTGGTCTGGAATGGGAAGAGACCAATAGGAATTGGTCTGGAATGGGAAAAGACCAATGGGAACTGGTCTGGAATGGGAA
>NW_020889521.1:0-842 GCF_003945725.1 Corapipo altera
ACACGGAGAGCCGCAGGTTTTCCGGCACGGCCGCCGAGCGCTCCGGGTTCCCTCCTCCATCCCTCGGAATTCCCAGATGTCTCCCCACATCCCAGTTTTTTCAAACTCAATTCCCACATTTTCAAAGTCAATTCCCACATTTTGAGACCCAATTCCCACATTTTCAGAGTCAAATCCCACATTTTCCAAGTCAATTCCCACATTTTGAGAGTCAATTCCCACATTTTCAGAGCCAATTCCCAGTTTTTTCAAAGTCAATTCCCACATTTTGAGACTCAATTCCCACATTTTGAGACCCAATTCCCACATTTTGAGACCCAATTCCCACATTTTCAGAATCAATTCCCACATTTTTCAAAGTCAATTCCCACATTTTTCAAAGTCAATTCCCACATTTTCAGAGCTGATTCCCACATTTTCAGAGTCAATTCCCACATTTTAAGAGTCAATTCCCAGTTTTTTCAAAGTCAATTCCCACATTTTCAGAGTCGATTCCCACATTTTCAGAGTCAATTCCCACATTTTCAGAGTCAATTCCCACATTTTCAGAGCCAATTCCCACATTTCGAGAGTCAATTCCCACATTTTCAGAGTCAATTCCCATATTTTCAGTCCATTCCCACATTTTCAGAGTCGATTCCCAGTTTTTTCAAAGTCAATTCCCACATTTTCAAAGTCAATTCCCTCATTTTCAGAGTCAATTCCCACATTTTCAAAGTCAAATTCCACATTTTCCAAGTCAATTCCCACATTTTAAGAGTTAATTCCTACATTTTCAGAGTCGATTCCCATGTTTTTCAAAGTCAATTCCCACATTTTCAGAACCAATTCCCAGTTTTTTC
>NW_020889521.1:942-1780 GCF_003945725.1 Corapipo altera
ATTCCCAGATTTTCAGTGTCAATTCCCACATTTTGAGAATCAATTCCCACATTTTGGGAGTCAATTCCCACATTTTCAGTATTAATTCCCGCATTTTTGGGATTCAATTCCCACATTTTGCAACTCAATTCCTGCATTTTCAAAGTCAATTCCCACATTTTCAGAGTCAATTCCCACATTTTCAGAGTCAATTCCCACATTTTCAGGGTCAATTCCCACATTTTGAGAATCAATTCCCGCATTTTGAGAGCCAATTCCCACATTTTCAGAGTCGTCTCCCCGATTTTGCGACTCAATTCCCACATTTTCCAGGTCCTTTCCCACCTTTCCCTCTGCTCCCCCCGCGGGCTCCGGCGCGTTCCGGGTTGGGAATTCCCGGGATGTGGGTCCGGATGAGGGCGGCCACGCGCTCCGTGTCCTCCCGGCGCGTGCAGTAAACCAGGATGGAATCCAGGGATCCGAAACGTTCCCCCCGGAGCAGGGAGAGCAGCGCCTGAGGGAAAGACAATTCCCACGGTTCCGGGGGCAAATCCCACGTTTGGAGAGGGAATTCCCGCATTTTCAGGGTCAAATCCCACATTTTCAGGGTCAAATCCCACGTTTGGAGAGGGAATTCCCGCATTTTCAGGGTCAAATCCCACATTTTCAGGGTCAAATCCCACGTTTGGAGAGGGAATTCCCGCATTTTCAGGGTCAAATCCCACGTTTGGAGAGGGAATTCCTGCATTTTCAGGGTCAAATCCCACATTTGGAGAGCGAATTCCCACATTTTCAGGGTCAATTCCCACATTTTCAGGGTCAAATCCCACATTTGGAGAGCAAATTCCCAGATTTTGAT
>NW_020889521.1:1880-2097 GCF_003945725.1 Corapipo altera
AGTCAATTCCCACATTTTAAGTCAATTCCCACATTTTCAGAACCAATTCCCACATTTTAAGAGCCAATTCCCACATTTTCAGAGTCAATTCCTACATTTTCAAAGCCAATTCCCACATTTTTCAGAGCCAATTCCCACATTTTCAGAGTCGATTCCCACATTTTTCAAAGTCAATTCCCACATTTTCAGAGTCAATTCCCACATTTTGAGAGTCAAT
>NW_020889522.1:0-1419 GCF_003945725.1 Corapipo altera
GGTTACCATGGCAATCATCATAAAGTTCCGTTGCTATGGTCAGTTACCAAGGTAATCATCATACATTCCTGTTGCTATAGTCAGTTATCATGGCAACCACCATACATTCCCACTGTTACAGTCGGTTACCATGGCAGCCATCATAGATTCCCATTGCTATGGTCGGTTACCATGGCAACCAACGTTCATTCCAGTTGCTAGGGTCAGTTACCATGGCAACCATCATGCATTCTTTATACCATGGTTGGTTACCATGGCAACTGTCATACATTTCCCATTGCTTTAGTCAGTTACCATGGAAAACAACACACATTGTCATTGCTACAAGCAGTTACCATGGCAACCATCATACCTCCTGTTGCTACAGTCAGTTAGCATGGCAAACATCACACATTTCCATTGCTTTGGTCTGTTACCATGGCAACCATCACACATTCCAGTTTCTAGGTTCAGTTACCATGACAACCACCATACAGTCTTATTGCTATGTTCAGTTACCATGGCGAGCATCACACACTTCCCACTGCAAAAATCAGTTACCATGGAAAGCATCATACAGTCCCATTGCTATGGTCAGTTACTCTGGCAACCATCATACAGTCTCGTTGCTATGGTCAGTTACTATGGCAACCATCATAGATTCCTGTTGCTATGATCAGTTACCACGGAAACCATCATACATAGGAGACCTGCGATGTCACAGAGGAGGATGTGATGTCACAGGGAGCTGTGATGAGACAGGAGACATGCAATGTCACAGAGAAGGATGTGATGTCAGAAGACAGCTGTGATGTTATAGGAGAGCTGTGATGTCAGAGAGGAGGATGTGATGTCATAGGAGACCAGCGATGTCACAGAAGAGGATGTGATGTCAGAGGGGAGCTGTGATGTCACAGAGAAAAATGTGGTGTCACAGGGGAGCTGTCATGTCACAGAAAAGGATGTGATATCATAGGAGACATGCAAAGACACAGAGGAGGATGTGATGTCACAGGGTGATGTGATGTCACAGGGGAGAATGTGATGTCACAGTGGAGGATGTGATGTCATAGGAGAACTGTGATGTATAATAGGAGGATGTGATGCCACAGAGGAGGATATGATGTCACATGGGAGCTGTGATGTCACAGAGGAGGATGTGATGTCATAGCAGAGCTGTGATGTCACACAGAGGATGTGATGTCATAAGAGACATGTGATGTCACAGAGGAGGATGTGATGTCACAGAGGAGGATGTGATGTCACAGAGGGTGATGTGATGTCACAATGAGCTGTGATGTCACAGAGGAGGATGTGATGTCACAGAGGGTGATGTGATTTCAGAGAGGAGGATGTGATCTCACAGAGGATGATGTGATGTCAGGGGAGACATGCGATGTCACAGAGGAGGATGTGATGTCACAGAGGAGGATGTGATGT
>NW_020889522.1:1429-2097 GCF_003945725.1 Corapipo altera
GATGTCACAGAGGAGGATGTGATGTCACAGAGGAGGATGTGATGTCATAGGAGACATGTGATATCAGAGAGTAGGATGTGATGTCACAGCGAGCTGTGATGTCACAGGGAAGGTATGTCTCCTATGACATCACATCCCCCTCTGTGACATCACATGTCTCCTATGACATCACATCCTTCTCTGTGACATTGCAACTCTCCTATGACATCACATCGTCCTCCGTGACATCACAGCTTCCCTGTGATATCACATCCCCCTATGTGGCATCGCTTGTCTCCTATGACAACACATCGTCCTCTGTGACTTTTCAGCTCTCCTATGACATCACATCATCCTATGTGACATCACATCTTTTTCTGTGACATCACAGGTCTCCTATGAAATCACATCCTCCTCTGTGACATCACAGTTCTCCTATGAAATCACAGCTCACCTGTGACATCACATCCTCCTCTGTTACATAGAATGTGTCCTATGACATCACATCCTCCTCTGTGACATCACAGCTCCCTGTGACATCACATCCTCCTCTGTGATGTTCCATGCCTCCTATGACATCATATTGTCCTCTGTGACATGACATCCTCTTCTGTGACATCGCATGTCTCCTGTGACATCACAGTTCTCCTGTGACATCACATCCTCCTCTGTGACATCACAGCTCTCCT
>NW_020889523.1:0-2097 GCF_003945725.1 Corapipo altera
GAATCAAAGAGGTAAAACAAAAGAATTAAACCCAATGACCAGAAACCATTGGACCGAACATTTCTTTAAGATGTCAGCTGGGGATTCATGGGGGTACTCTGCCATGCATGGATCAAAGAATCAGTATAAATTTTGGAATATAAAGACAGTGACACTTGAAAGACCCCCCTTCCTTCACAAGTCAGGTTGTGATTTTGGGTTCGAATGACATCTGGGATTTTATTTGTGGAGCAATACTCCCATCTAGCATCCATTTCTTCTTGGAGGGGCAGTCATGTTCGGAGAGTGGTCTTCTCACTAAGCAGGCCTCGTACCATCTCTGACTGATCTATCTGACCTCTAACCCCTAAATTAAATGTTCTAAGACCAACTAAGACGTGTTCTAGGACCAACTAAAACTTCCCATTTGCTTAAACAATATTTAATTGACTTTCTTCTTAACGGAACAATCTCTTATTAAAGAAGTTTTCTGAGGCCTGTAAGCTAATTTCTTGAAGATGGGCATATGATACATACTCTATTAGTTTCCATGTATCATTTACATTCCCTCTCCTAAAAAGAATTGTAGTCTTAAAAGAATTAGGATATCATTTTTCTCTAAGATAAAACTTCTGATTTACTAAGTCATTTAGGCAGGAGATCCTCTCTCATTTTAGTGCCAGTGTGACAATATGGGGCTTCATGTAACACCTCGAACACTGGACACTGCAGATTCCCCTGGAATCAAGGGGACATTGTGACACTCTAGGGCCTCATGGCAGAGGGAGGCCCTGCAGATAGACCTCAAATCAGAGGTTTGGGCAATCATCAACCAGAGGAAGTTCAACAAGGGTAAGTGCCAGATTCCGTCCCTGGGATGGGGTAACCCCAGATGTACGGATAGAATGGGAACGACATGCTGCATAGCAGTACTGGAAAATGGCCTCTGGTGTCCTGGTGGATGGCCAGCTGGTCAAGAGTCAGTGGTGTCCTAGTGGGGGCTCACTGCTCAGTCACACAAGGGTTTTCAGACACACGAGTCCTTCCCTTGCTCACACATAGACAGATCATGGCAGTAGGGGCAGTATCTCCTGGGGCTCTTGCAGCCATGCCCGGAGCCTGGAAGTAACTCAGCCCTTGGGGGGTGCCACCTGCTCTGCCACGGTCTGAGAAGCCCCACGGCCTGAGGGATGGACATAGGGAGCTCTGTCCACAGAAGCACATCCCAGAGCTGCATCCAGGGGCTTTACCAGGGCTTAGTACAGTAAAAGAAAAGTGACATCGAGACCCTCTTTGTTCCACATAACTTCAAAGCTCCCCCAGGAGGCCGATGGCAATTGTACTTGCTCAGAGTCATCTCCCCACACCCACACCAGGTGTGTGCTCAGGACTTGTCTGTTCAATGCAAACAGAGACACCCTGTCTAGTCCTTCCGTGTCTCTCCAGGGAAGGTTAAAGAAACTCTGTGAACTAGGTGAGAAGCCAGTGCACATGGGAATAACACCCTTCCCTGCTGGTCCTTCATGTCCTTCTAAGGAGGTGACAGCGATGGGAAAGAGAATGAACCTTTTGGCTATGCCTCTGAGTGCCCCTCAACCTGTTGCAGATGTGCTGGTTCCAGTACATCCAGTTCAGGTGTGACAGGTTGTTCCCTGGTCCTCTGAGCAAAGGAGCAGGAGGAGGGACACAGCAGAACTCTTCTCACAGAGGCTGCATCACCATGAAGTTCAAAGCACGTGGGACTAAGCAAAGCAAGAGAGAAAGGAAAATCGGGAAAGGAAAGGACGGACTGCAGGAGTTCTCTGAAGGACAGAGAGTAAAGCAAGGAAAGAGGAACGGCTAGACAATGAAAAGACCCTTGAGTGTTCCTAGGGAATGCTTTAGGGAGCAGAGGGAGGAATGGACGGGAGAATAGTTCGGAGACTGAACTCTGTGAAGAACCTACCAGGCAGAACGGTAGCCTCGAAGGACCTGCACGACCACGCCTACCGTGGCCCCCACGGTCCACGGTAGCCAGTCGTGCGCACCGAGCAGAACCGCGGCCAGCGCAACCAGCCCCACTCCCCACCAACACCGTATTCGCCGATATACCGCCCGACCTCTCGCTGCCCCCGACAA
>NW_020889524.1:0-2096 GCF_003945725.1 Corapipo altera
TCCTTTCTGAGCCTGGATGGGAAATATCCCAGTGTGTCCCAGCTCAAGTTTGGGAATAGCTCTGGGATGTCCTTTCTGAGCTTGAATGGGAAATATCCCAGTGTGTCCCAGCTCAAACTTGGGAATAGCTCTGGGATGTCCTTTCTGAGCCTGGATGGGAAATATCCTGGTGTGTCCCAGCTCAAATTTGGGAATAGCTCTGGGATATCCTTTCTGAGCCTGGATGGGAAATATCCCGGTGTGTCCCAGCTCAAATTTGGGAATAGCTCTGGGATTTCCTTTCTGAGCACCACTTAACTCCAGTTTGCCCCTGGAGTATCATGGCCCATACCTGGATAAAGGAATGGGCCTGTGGGACAGGGGATAGATGGGAATTGTTCTTGTGAGTAGGAAAATGTGAAAATTATGGATTCTACCACTTGGAATCCTGAGCATTGGAACTGCCTTAGAGAAGTTCTGGGTGTCCCATCCCTGCCAGTGTTCAAAGCCACGTCGGACAGGGCTTGGAACATCCTGGAATAGTGGGAAGTGGGAATAGAGGGGGTGGAATTAGATGATCTTGAAGGTCCCCTCCAACCCAAACCATTCCATGATTCCATAATGGGAAGATGGTGATAGGACAAGGGGAATGGATTTAAACTAAAAGAGGAGAGATTTAGGTGGGATATAGGGAAGGAATTCCTGGCTAGGAGGGTGAGGAGACCCAGAGAAGCTGTGGCTGCCTCTGGATCCTTGGAATTGTCCAAGGTCACCTTGGAGGGACCTGGGATAATGGGAGGTGCCCCTGCCCATGGCAGGGAGGTGGAACAAGATTTTTAAGGTCCCTTCCAACCCAACCCATCCCAGGATTCTCTAGGATGGGATGGCACCTGCAGCAAGTTCAGATCCCAGGACCCGCTCCCACAGTGTTTTGGTGTCCAACAAAGGAACCCAACCCTTGGAGCTGCCCAGAGCAAGTGACAGGAATATTTCCCAAGCTCCTCTCCGTGGGATCAGCATTCCGTTATTATTTAGGAATAAACTAAAACTGCATCCCAAATTTTGGCCTGAGTCTGACCAAAAAAATCAAACCCAAAAAGCAAAGCCCCCACTCGTTTCTTGTTCTTCCCACTCTTTCCTTGTTCACCTCCAATCTTTCCCTCTCTTCCACAGGCTGGGATTTTCTGAGCCTTGTTCGGATGTTCTCAAGGATCTGCTTCCCAAATCTGGAGGAACTTCTAAACTCCCAGGAATGCCAAGAGTTGTCTCAAGTGCCTTTTTTTATCCTGATTTTATTTTACTCTAGTTGTGGAGTGGCAGCTTTTTGTCGTTGGGGTTTATTCTCATTCAAAGAGCAAAATGTCAAAAAGGAAAGAGAAAAAAGGGGGGAAATGGGAAAAATAGGGGAAAAAAAAGATAAAAAAAGCAGGAGGGAAAAAAAGGGAAAAATAGGAAAAAATTGGGAAAAAATAGGAAAAATAGAAAAATGAGAGGAGAAAATGTGAGGGAGGGGAAAAAAAGAAAAAAGGGGGATAGGGGAAAAAAAGAGGAAAAAAGTAGGGGGGAAAGAAAAAATAGGAAAAAAATTGGAAAAAATAGATGAAAATAGAAAAATAAGAGGAAAAACAGGGGAAAAGGGAAAAGAGGAAAAATAGGAAAAATAGGAAAATTAGAAAAAAAGGAAAAAAAGAAAAAATAGGAAAGAATAGGAAAAAAGAGGAAAAAATAGAAAAATAAGAGGTATAAATAGAGGGAAAAGGAAAAAATAGGGAAAAAATAGAAAAAATAGGCAAAAATAGGAAAAGTAGAAAAAAGAGAGAAAAAATAGGAAAAATAGTAAAAAATGAAAAACATGGAAAAAATAGGGAAATAGATAAAAGACAAAGGATGAAAAAAGGCAGAAATAGAAAACAAAGAGGGGAAATAGGAAAAATAAGAAAAAAAGATGAAAATATAGGAAAAAATAGGAAAAATAGGACAAATAGGGCAAAATAGGAAAAAAGAGGAAAAAATAGAAAAATAAGAGGAATAAATAGTGAAAAAAGGAAAAACAGGGAAAATAGGAAAAAAGTAAAAATAGAAACAAGGGGGATATTAGGAAAAAATAGAAAAAAGAG
>NW_020889525.1:0-2096 GCF_003945725.1 Corapipo altera
TTTGCAGCAGCGCTCTGCCATCAGCATTCCCCTCTCAGCAGTCTGCCTAGCATAGCATCAAGTGATGACCTGGGGGGCTACAAAGATGACTTTCATCCTCCTTTGCCCTCCCACTCTCACGGCCATTGTGGTCATTTTAGATGGGTCCAGGGATTCTTTCTGGTAGCTCCAGCTGCTCAGGGATCAAGTGATAGGCATCGCCACTATTGCTCCTTGTGTTCGTGGTGACCTGGCTGGAGAATCTGCTCATCCCAAACCATATCTCTCATTGATCCCTGAAGGGCCATCTTTAGGTCAAGGTTGCACTTACCCTGCTGGACCTGACCTGAAACTTTTTAGATATAAATTTAAAAGTTTTTCTTTAGTATATATATATTTAAAACTAATAGGACATAGAGATATTTACTATAGCACACAGATATATAATTTATTGAATATAACATTATTTTTATATAGAAGCAAATAAATCTGGTCCCACTTTTTTTTTAATAGATATACTTTAGGTAATATTACGTATATCTCTTGATATTTTTTATAGCACATAGATAATTAACTTGATATAATAATATTTTTATATATTAATATAGCATTAATAAATCTCTCACAGTTTTTCTGCTTGTCCCCTTAAGGGACACCTTTAGGTCAGCCTTGCACCAAGACTGTCATCCCTTGACTCTGTTGGAGCTGACCTTAATTTTTTAATATATAAGTACATAAGTTTATAAATTTTTAGATATATAGATAATAAAAACTGTAGGCAATTTATTTGATATAATATTATTAGTACATAAATATAGCATCAATTGATCTGTCCCAGCACATTTTAATGCCCTATAGTCACTGCATTTAGGACTGGCAATCCAGAAACTGCTTTCCCCTTGCTTCAATAAAGAGTGCTATTCCAGAATCTCGATGGTGCAAGTTTGTATGGAACAAAACCAGGCCCAGAGGCTGGGTAAATCACACCAGTTGTGAGACTGTGCTCATGAACAGTCACATTGAGCTCAAGCAAACCGAGAGTGCTGAATGGCTTCTCATCCCAAATTAGGCCTCCTGCCACCTGGCCCCTCTGCTCATCGAATCACAGAATGCCTTGGGCTGAAAGGGACCTTAAAATTCATCTGGTTCTAACCCCCCTGCCATGGGAAGGGACACCTTTTGACAGAGCAGGACTCTCCATGACCCAGTCCACCAGGCCTTTAACACTCCCAGACCTGTTCTCTGCTTTTCTCCTTCCCTCTCATAGATTGGGCATTTTGCACCAGGCGCCTTAAGAGAGCAGAGCGATCCTTTTGAAGGGGAGCTCTGTTGAGGGTAGAAATGCAGCCACCACTGGCCTCTCGCTGGAGCCAGAGATTTAGAGATCCCACTCTGCCATGGCTCTTGGGGGTGTAGGGTAATGGGATCGGGCACTGCAATCGGGTTCGGGACACAGTTGAGGTGAGGGAAGCAATGCCAATTTTATTGAGGGTGACTGTGACTTAAATAGGGTAGGTTCAGAGGGTAGACTCAGGCTAAGGGAGGAGTAAAAGACAGGCAGCTCAGGGGAAGCAGTGTTTGGGGGAGCAGGGAAGGATGGGTGGCAACCTTGGGTCTCCAGGGGAAAGGGCCAATGAAAGCTCTCCCTGCACTGCAGCAAACTGTGGCCAATCAGATGCAGAGGAGCGGAAAAGCAGGGGAGAACAAAGGAGTAAACAAGTTTAGGCGGGAAAACTGTGAGGGGAGAAGGAGACAATTTGGAGGATATGATTTTAAAAACAGCAAGCTGGGGTACATACAACACCATAACAGTACAACAATAAACTGGGGATAACTGGGGTAAAACTGTCAAGTCCAATGAGTGTCTAATCAGGTGTAAGACTGTCCGTTTCAACAGTGTACTGTCCATTCAGGGATCATAAATCCTTCTCCATGCTTGAAATCTCTCCCATTCTGAATCTTCTCCTCCAACACCACTCTGCTCCTGCAGAGGCACAACAAGTGAAGGGCTGGAGAGCTGCCTGCCCTCTGCAGAACATGCATCTTCCCTTGTCTCTAGTTGCTTCCTTGTCTTCTTAAAGCAACCTGAGCAGGGGGAGAAAGAAAGAACCCTTTCC
>NW_020889526.1:0-2095 GCF_003945725.1 Corapipo altera
TTATCCCTGTCCCACCCTCCAGGTTATCCCTGTCCCAGCCTCCAGGTTATCCCTGTCCCACCCTCCAGGTTATCCCTGTCCCCACCAGGTGCTGCGGCCACTCGGACCCAGCAGGTGAACGGCGTCCTGGGGGGGTCCGCGCTGCTCTCCCTGGATCTGCCCCCCAGCAAGAGGGTGAAAGCGGTCGAGTGGACGTTTTTAGATGTCAGCCGTGTCAGGATCCTGCTGGGCGAGTTCAGCCACAGTGGGTTCGAGCGCTCCGACCCCCAGGATCGATTCGGGGAGCGGCTGGAGATGAACAAGACGACGCTGAGGATCGGGACCCTGGAGAGGGGCGACAGCGGCGCCTACGAGGCTCGGATTAAACTGCCCCCGGCGGTCGTGGAGACGCAGCTCTTCACCCTCTCCGTCTACGGTGGGTGTTTGCAGGGCAGCAGTTCCTGGAAGAGGCTTTCCAGCCCCCCGGAGGTGCGAGCGCTGGGAAAGGGGAAGGGAAACCGCTCCGTCACGGGGATTGTCCCGGCTCCGGGACCAACCGCGACCCCGGCGCTTCCCCTTTTCCTCGCTCTGCCCTTCCACCTCTCCCTCCCCGGGCCCTGGGACGGGTTTGTTCGCTCCTCCGACAGATCCGGTGCCGGAGCCGCAGATCCAGGGGCGGCGGCTCTCCCTCAGCCCCCGGGAATGCAACCTCACCCTGCGGTGCCAGGCGCCCCCGGGCAGCAATGCCACGGTCACCTGGCAGCTCGGGAGCTCTCTGGGGGTGCCACAGCTCTGCGGGGACAACCAGACCCTGTGCCTGGCCCTGCCTGTCGCTGCCTTCAACTCCACCTACACCTGCCTGGCCCGGAGTCCCGCCCAGGAGCGGAATGTCTCCGTCCACCCGGGCACCCTGTGCCAGCAGCAGCAGGGTAAAAAACCGCTCCTGCACCCAGATTCAACCCCCCCAGGAGGTGAATTCACCCCCTCTGGCACCCACCACGGCTTGTCCCTGCAGACACGGGGCCCTGTCAGAGGAGACACACGTGCCTGGTGCTGGTGGCCGTGGGCATTTTGGCCCTGCTTGGCATCGCCTGGGTCTGGAGGAGGAGGAGGAGGAGGAGGAGGAGGAAGAAGTCTGAGGGAGGTGGGCACCACCGGGCTTTGAGCTCAGAGCTGGGATCAACAAAGCTGGGAAAAGGGGGAGAGAGCTTTTCCCCTCACCCCGGTTCTTTTCTTTATGGAAAAGGGTTGTCAGGCACTGGAAGGGGACGAGGGACTGGACGAGAGGAAACGGCCTCAGGCTGCGCCAGGAGAGGTTCAGGTGGGACACGAGGAGGGATTTGTTCCTGGAAAGGGTGGAGGTGCCCGAGGAAGGGCTGGACACTCAGTGCTCTGGGCTGGGGATGCGGCACAGGGGGGACTCGATGACCTCACAGGTCTTTTCCAACCTAAATTGGGATTCTGGGATCTGCCTGGGCCAGGGTGGCCCCCCTTCCACACATCCCGGCTCCCTCCAGCACCCCTGGGATGGCTCCTCTTGCTCTTCTTCTCTCCGTAGGTGCCCTCCCCCCCCTCTCCAGCGAGGATCCCCCCCCGGAGCTCCTGTACTCCGAGATCCAGAGGAGAAACTCTCCGGAGCCTCGGGAGTGGGTGAGTCTGAGAGGGGGGGGGGGGATCTGGGGGCAAATCCAGTTCATTCTGAGTCCAACCCCTTCCCTCCAGCACTGGGGGGGTCCCTCTGTGCCCCCAGAGCCCCCCCTTTTCCTCCTCCCCTGGAAGTGGCACCGAACTCCTGGGGGGCTTCCCCGGGCAGGGGACATTTCCCAGGGCCACCAGGTCCCTGGGGGGGGTTGTCCCACCTCGCCCACCCCCCTTCCCGAGGGTCAGTGGCTCGAGGGTGGGGGTCTGACCTGTTTTCTGCCCCCGAGCAGCAGGACGGGCCCAGGACCATCTACTGCGAGGTGCAGGTGAAGGTGTGACCTGGAGAGTCCCGGGTGAGTCCCGGGTGAGTCCCGGGTGAGTCCCGGGTGTGTCCCGGGTGTGTCCCAGTCCCTGAGAGGCTCCGTCCTTGTCCCTCCACCCCCAGAGGGAGGCGGTTCCATCCTCACCCTCCTTT
>NW_020889527.1:0-2094 GCF_003945725.1 Corapipo altera
ACCGAGTGCTAACGAGACATGCCCGCCCTGCCTCGCCCACGGGAAGCTCAAAAAGACGGGACGGGCACCATGGAGACATCGGTCCCGTGCAGCGCGAACCTCCTGCCTCGGCCTTTCTGAGGGAGATCTCTGCTTTGATCGTCCAAGTGATCACGATCCAGAGAAAAGCAGGGGCATCCTCTGCGCTTGGTGTTTCTACTGCACGGGTAATCTAATTATTTACTAATGCCACTATATATAAATGCAAATATTTTTTTCTTATTTTAACTTCTCGATTACCGTTAGTCTTATCCTATTTGTTCAAAAGCAGGCTTTGAGATACATACCCCCAACACCCCGGATAGCCAGAGCTATAAGGCTCATGAACAGAAGCGGGACGGGAGCAATGGCATGCTTCTTGAAGTCACAGAGCTAATTGCTGCATGATTGAATTATCGATAGAAATAAAGATGCAGCTAATATCTTAAAGGAAATTGGAAGGGCTTCAGAAGTTTCATCTCCCATCTAGGACAAACTTAGGGTTTCCTTAGATGATACACATCTACATTTAATCATTTTATAGTCGCAAGAAAGATATTTCTTTTTCTCAGAAATCAATGTGTAAAGGATTGAAGTTTGTTAAGAAAGTATTCATATAAGTCTATCTTGTTCACTTTGGTACATGTTTTAAAAAAAAAAAAAAAAAGATAAAACAGCAGAAGAAAAGTACAGCAGCTAAGGACTGGAAACTCTGCTGACCGCGGAGACATATGTAAGTGGGCTTGATTCAAGTGCAAAATCTGTCGTTTGACCAACCTCCCTTACATTCGATTCTTGGATATTTTCGTATCTCAGATATCTACCCTTGTAAACAGTCAGAATTCTACAAAATTGCTGTTCCACATAAAACAGAGTTCTTCATAAACCCCAAACTCTTTAGGTAAAGAGGATGGGGAAAAGACAACTCTATGAAATGGAAAATATTCTACACTTTCACCTAAGTATGAAATAAAAATCATGAAGAGTAAACCGGAGAGAACCGACAGCCAGAAGGCAAAAAGGAAGCCAAGCCATCCCACTACTGCATTCCCCAAAATAACAGGCGACATTCCCTTCTTTCTCTAGGGATGGAGAACATACCTTTCAAACTCCGGTTCCTTTGGGAGTCCAATATGTAGCCCCCTCCTCCCCCTAGATATTTACAAAACGGGTTGTGTACAGTTATGAACCACTACCAGGTACACCCTTTCTGGACAAATCAATCAGGAAGGCAAAAGCTCCAACGCCAAGTGTCAGTGCTTACTATTCCCGACTGTCATGCAGAATCAGAGGTTTTCCTTCTGCAGAGTAAAAACCCTCATTTGGTGCTGTGAACGCATAGTAATTTATAGAGTATAGTGTTGAAGACATAACATCTCAGCTGAACTTGAACACAGCTGTGACCAGAGAAGAACCTAATGCTCTCGATGGAAGAGGCATAGCCTGCCCGTTCCTTAATTCAGTTATTCACACAGACACAGACTTGCACCTCACAACCATACAAACCGCGGAAACATAGGGGAACACGGCTGACTAGCTCAAAGGAAAGTTGTAGGAAAAATTCTCAGGTGTAACTGAAGCTCTCACGAAGGAAAAGGCAAAAATTTCCACTGCATCACGGAGACAAGGGGACTATCTGCTTGGAGAGCATGCAAAGAAAGCGGGAGGGAAAGGACATATCGGAAAGCCTCAAAACAGCAGGAGTACGCAGATCTACAGAACGTAGAAGTCCTTTACAAGTCCTCTACGGTTTTATGCAGCAGAAGTTGAAGAACAACAACCTCCCAACTGAGCCGCCATCTGTGACAGCTCATGAGGCAGAAGTACCGGTTGGCAACGCCTGCTGCCTAAAACGGGGCGGAGTTGTTACCCGCACCTGTGGAAACAGCGACCGGCACTAACTGCACCAGAACAGACACAAAACCCAAGAGCCCACTGCCACCTGCATACCCTTAGGAAAACGTCAGAAGGAGGGAGTGAAGGCTATTACAGACCTGCAGTGCGTCGGGGTCGGCGGGCGGCTCTCCCGGGACGGCGCTGCTGCTCGGACTCGGCTTCTCGCAGGGCTCCCCGGCC
>NW_020889528.1:0-2094 GCF_003945725.1 Corapipo altera
GACAGGGAGGGGATTTGCCTCCGGCCCACAGGGAAGGCCAAGGACATCCCCCCAACTCCGGCCCCGGCAGGACGGCGGCGGCAGCGGGGTTGTCCTGCAGCCGGGGCCATGCTCGGCTGACAGAGCCAGCACAACACCCGCCCAAAGGGCCACTGACTTCCTCCTCACCTGCCTGGGGGGCCCAAGGCATCTTCCTCTTCCTCGCAGCCTCCTCCTCCATCCGCCCAAGCTTTGGGAAGGACAAATCCTGATGGGGGAAAACAAGGGCTGAGTGCATTTGCTTGGGGGTTCCTCCTGCCCAAGTCCATCTCTAGAGCTCACTGGGCATCCTGTGTCCATAAAAAGTTCCAACACACCAAGATTCAGCCCAGAAAAACCCAAATCACGAAGATTCAGGCAAAAAAACCCTCAGAAATAGCAAGATGAACTCCCTCCAAATTGCAAAAAGTTAAGTTCAGCCAAAAAATACTCCAAACTATGAACATTCAGCCCAAAAAACTCTCACAGGAATTCCCCCTCTCTGGTCTCTCCTCTGTGGGGCTTGGAGGGTCTCCCATGTCTGGGATGTTGGGGGTCCCACTTAGGAATACTGAGAGTGTTTGGGGTCCTAAGGGTTCCTTCTCCTCTGACTCTTACCCTCGGGGTGCCACATTCCCAGACATTGCCCCTCTCCAGGTTCTCTGCTTTGTTGTTCCAGTGATCCCAGGAGTCCCCACTGTCCAGGCTTCCTCTTTTCCACCGCCCCTTTCAGGTTCCCAAGGGTCCTGGGGCTCCTCCCTCTCCATGCTCCCCCCTCCAGGCTGCGGGGGTCCCCCAGCTCCGGCATTGCCCCGCTCCGCCCTCCACACTAAGCAGCTCCCGGGCTCCACACCCATTCCCAGCACTCCCGGAGTGGCCCCAAAACTGTTGTTTCCCCCCTGCCGGCACCAGGTTGACCATGGAGCCAGTGGGGCCTGACCCAGCAACACCAACCCCCACCGTGGGGGGGACCCACCTCCCCCCGCCCACTGCCAGGGCTCTGCCACCAACCCAGCCCAGCATCCCCAAAAAACACCTCCTACCCACCCCCAAGAGCCCCCAAGGGCACAGCCCTGCACAAGGGCTGGCTGTGCCCAAGGCAACCAAACAGCCCCACAGGCAGGGGGACACCAGAGGCGGCCCCAGGGCAACGAGAGCAGGGAGCGGATCGGGCCCCCTGACACGTGGGTGGGCTCTGGGTTCAGCCTGACCAGGGACAATTTGGCACCAACAGCACAGCCCCGAACGCTGGCTCGGCACAGGGGGCCCGAGCTCCCCCCTCTCCAGGCTCTCGGCACTCTCGCAGCTCCCTCCTCTCTCCAGCCTCCCCCACTCTGCAGGGATCAAGGCATGGGGACACAGAGGGACCGCCATGGCAACCCCACTCCTGCTCTCCCGCATCCCCTTAGCCCACCTCTTCCATCCCTTTCTTGGGCTGTTGCCTGGTGTGGATGCGCTGGTGTCCAATCAGGTGGGAGCTCTGTCTGAAGCACTTCCCACATTCCTCACATATGTATGGACGTTCCCCAGTGTGGATGTGCTGGTGGCTGAGGAGGTGGGAGCTCTTCCTGAAGCTCTTCTCACATTCCAAGCACTTGTAGGGCCGTTCCCCAGTGTGGATGCGACGGTGGGAGTGGAGAGTGGAGTTGTCAGTGAAGCTCTTCCCACATTCCCAACACGTGTAGGGTCGTTCCCCGGTATGGATGCGCTGGTGGGTGTGGAGGGTAGAGCTGTCACTGAAGCTCTTCCCACATTCCCCACACGTGTAGGGTCGTTCCCCAGTGTGGATATGCTGGTGGATGCGGAGGTTGGAGCTCTGTCTGAAGCTCTTCCCGCATTCCACACACGTGTAGGGCCGTGCCCCAGTGTGGATGTGCTGGTGTCTGAGCAGGGTGGTGCTGTGGCTGAAGATCCTCCCACATTCCAAGCACCTGAAGGGCTTATCCCTGCTGGGAGGCTGCTCAGGGACCACCAGGTCAGAGCTCTGGCTCAAGCTCCGGCCGCCTTCCCGGCACAGGCTGGGTCTTTCCTCCTCAGAGCACCCTGGGATGGCTTTGGAGCCCCTCCTGCGGGGGG
>NW_020889529.1:0-2094 GCF_003945725.1 Corapipo altera
CCCTCACAGACCTGGGCTGCATCTGCACCACTGTCCCCAAAGCCATGCACAATTCCCTCCAGAACACCACAACCATCTCCTACATTGGATGTGCTGTACAGGCCTTTTTCTTTGTCTTCTTCATCTCAGCAGAGTATTATCTTCTCACCATCATGTGCTACGACCGCTACGTTGCCATCTGCAAACCCCTGCACTATGGGACCCTCCTGGGCAGCAGAGCTTGTGCCCACATGGCAGCAGCTGCCTGGGCCACTGGGTTTCTCATTACTCTGCTGCTCACAGCCAACACATTTTCCCTGCCCCTGTGCCAGGGCAATGCCCTGGGCCAGTTCTTCTGTGAAATCCCACACATCCTCAAGCTCTCCTGCTCACATTCCTACATCAAGGTACTGGGGCTTCTCTTGATTTCCATCTCTTTAGCATTTGGTTGTTTTGTTTTCATTGTTTTCTCCTATGTGCAGATCTTCAGGGCTGTGCTGAGGATCCCCTCTGAGCAGGGACGGCACAAAGCCTTTTCCACCTGTCTCCCTCACCTGGTCGTGGTCTCTTTGTTCCTCAGCACTGCATTTTTTGCCTACCTGAAGCCCCCCTCCATCTCCTCCCCATCCCTGGATCTGGCCCTTTCAGTTCTGTACTCGGTGGTGCCTCCAGCACTGAACCCCTTCATCTACAGCCTCAGGAACCAGGAGCTCAATGATGCCCTGAGGAAAATGATGACTGGATGTTTTTTTAAGAAGCAATAAACTGCCTCTTTTCTTCTGCAGAACATTGATTGTGTAACACTTTTGGGGCCCTGCCTGCCTTCTAAAACTTTTGATAGTGTTTGGGGTGGGGGGCTTCCCTGTCTTTTCCCTCTATTCCTGTCATTAACACTGAAATTTTATTCTTCATCCTATATAATTCACTCTCTACCTCTTTTTTTTTCACCTACAAAATATAGAAATCAGTAATCATGTTTTGTGTGTATTTAAAGAAAATAAAAGTTTGTGCAACAAGGTCTTTGTCAAACATCCTCCCTGTGATAGTTTGTACATGAGGAATCACAATCTCTGAGTGGAAGAAAGGACACAAATGCTTTTTTCCAGATTCTTCCTCCAAGACGTCCCTTGAAGCTGGAGGACATTTCCATGTTTGCAGATGTGGAGAGGAAAAGAGTCCCAGCACTGCCAGGGAGCCCCAGAAATGGGTCTGTTCAGAGCTGCTCTCTTTGCACTCCCACCCTCTCCTTTCCTGTCTGTGCCCAAGGCCTGAGTGCTCTGGCAGCTCAGTCACTGTCCTGCTGTGGGTCAGGCCTGTGAGCACAGGCAGGGACAGGCCCTGGGCACTGCTGGTACAGGGTTGGGCTCCACAACAGCAGTTCCAGCAGCAAAGGGGTTCCCCTCCAGGCACTTCCTGAAGGCTGAGGTCTTTTCCCAACATTGGTATTGAGAAGAAATCCAAGGAATAAAGTCTCCGAAGTCTTGTTACGTTGCTTGTTTCTCCATGGAGACAGTGCAGGGAGGTCAGGGACCCACTGGGACTGCAGAGACTGAGGGCTGGTTCACATGTTGTGTGTTGGTGGCCAATGGCCAATGGAGGTGACAAATGATCTCCAAGTCACCTACCTGGGGCTCTGCAGCTTGTGAGGGCTCTGATGGCAGGTGAGGATTTTTCTGTATAAACTCAGGAAGTGCAGGAGAGCACAGAGGATCTGCAGGGACAGCCCGTCCCATCCAGTCAGCAGGGAATGGAGCCCTGGAGCAGAATCCTGCCCAGGGTTGAGTCACCCAGAGATAAATTACTAAATCTTGCTGAGAAGTGGCAAACAGAGCTCTGCAAGCCCAGGAGACACAGCAGGTACAGGGAAAACTCTTGCAAGTGACTTCACTTGCCCTCAGTGAACTTCCAGAGGTCAATTAAGAGCAGCCCCAAAGCCATGTCCCAGCTCTGGAACAAGCTCTGAGCCCCCTCCATGGCCACACAGGAGCATCTGTGGGAGGTGGTCAGTGCAGGGAGCACCATCAGCTGGTTCTGCCTCCCAACTTGAGTAGCACAGCCCAACAGAGTCCCCTATGGTCCCGGGCCCCACAGCCCCCGTGCTCTGCAGAGCAGCCC
>NW_020889530.1:0-2093 GCF_003945725.1 Corapipo altera
CCGTCGGGGCTGTGCCACCATTGCTGCCCTTCCTCGTCCTCCTCCTCATCCTCCTCCTCGTCCTCATCCTCCTCTTCCTCCTCTTCCTCCTCCTCCAGCCCCTCGGGCCCCGCCCCCAAGTCCTCAAACCCCTCCCCCTCCGGCGCGCGAAGCCACGCCTCCTCCAGCGACCAATCCCAGGGGTCTCTCGTCCTGGGGGGCGGGGCCGGGAGGGCTTGGACCTCATTGGAGGGCTCCGCCCGCTGCGGCGGTGCCCCATTGGCTGGATCTGGCGGGGCTGCGTGCTGATTGGAGGGAGGGGCGGAGGGGGCGGAGCAGGATTCGGGTGGATCCCTGGGCTCTGCCCTCCCATTGGTCGGGGACGGGAGGGCGCTGCCCTCATTGGCTGCGGCCCCAGGTGCTGCCTCCTCATTGGCTGGGCCGTGTGCTGCTGCGTCGTTATTGGGCGGGGATTGTGCTGCTGCTGCAACCTGATTGGCTGAGGCTTCGTGTTCTGCATCCTCATTGGCCGGATGCTGCGGCCCTTTGGTCTCATTGGTCAGGTCACGTGGCTCTGCCTCCTCATTGGCCGGGCCATGCTGACCTCCTCCGTCCTCATTGGCCGAGTCCCCCAGGGCTGGCTGCTCATTGGATGAGCCAGGGCTCCCCTTCCCCTCATTGGACGAGCCCTGAAGCGGCAGCTTCCCATTGGATACTGCACCAGCCGGCCCCAGCTCCTCATTGGCCGTCCCCAGGCTCCCTCCATCCCTATTGGAGGAACCTCCAGCTGCTCGCTGCTCATTGGCCGCTGCTTCTACAGCGTCTCCACTCTCATTGGCTGCTCGGTTGACCGCTGCTTCCCCATTGGCTGGCTCTGCCCCATCCATGTCTTCCTCGGCCAATCACGAACCTGGGAAACAGGGGGCGTGGCCAGATCGGGGGGCGTGACCTGAGAAAGAGGGGGTGTGGCCTAACTCGGGGGGCGGGGGGGTGTCCCAGCGCGCCCCCTACCGGCAACTCCCCCCCCCCTCAGTGCGGCCTCTCCCCGCCCGTTACGTCACTTCCGGTCGCGACCCCTCCAGGCCCAGTCGCGCCGGGGCGTGGTTTCCATGGCGACACCGCCTCCCCCCCCCTTCCCCCCTCCCTCCCCTCCCGTGAAGGGGCGGGGCGGCCCCCACCGACTCCCGGGGGCCCGGGGGGGGGGGGTCCCGGAGGTCCCGGGAGGGGGGGAGGGGGTGGGATCGGCGCCTTCCCCTTTTCGCCGCCGCCGTCCGGGAGGGTCCGGGGCGGGGACCCGGAAGCGCTGGGCGCGCATGCGCCGGGGGCGGGGGGCGGAGAAAGGGGAGGCCGCGCGCCGCCATTGGCCGGCGCTGGGCGGGGGCGCGGGCGCTGATTGGTTGCGGCGTGAGGGGAGGGGGAAGGGGGCGTGGCCCCGGGGAGCGGGGGACCAAGATGGCGGCGGCGATGATGGCGCCGGAGCTGCTGGTGCCGCTGGAGCAGGGCCCGTTCGGGGCCGGGAACGGGCTGGGCGGCGACGAGTGGGGTGGGAACGGGGCCCTGTGACTGCTGGGGGGGGGATTGGGGGGGTCCTGTAACTCAAGGGGAGGGATTGGGGGTCCTAAACACTGCTGGGGTGGGATTGGGACCCCCAAAAACTGCTGGGGTGGCACTGGGACCCCTAAAACTGTTGACGGGGGATTGGGGACCCCCAAAAACTGCTGAGGGGGATTGGGGACCCCAAAAACTGCTGGGGTGGCACTGGGACCCCAAAAAACTGCTTGGGGGATTTGGGACCCCAAAAACTGCTGGGGTGGGATTGGGGACCCCCAAAATTCCTGGGGTCGGGTTGGGGACCCCCAAAATTCCTGGGGTGGGATTGGAACCCCAAAAAACTCCTGAGTGGGATTAGGGACCCCAAAAACTGCTGGGGTGGGATTAGGGACCCCAAAAAACTCCTGAGTGGGATTGGGGACCCCAAAAACTCCTGGGTGGGATTAGGGACCCCAAAAACTGCTGGGGTGGGATTGGAACCCCAAAAAACTGTTTGGGGGATTTGGGGACCCCTAAAATTCCTGGGATGGAATTGGGGACCCCAAAAACTGCTGGTGAGGGAT
>NW_020889531.1:0-217 GCF_003945725.1 Corapipo altera
CCCGGACACCCCGGGACCCCCCCGGGACCCCCCCCCGGACCCCCGGGAGGGACAGAGGCGGCAGCGCCGGGGACGGGAGCGGGGCCGGGGCGGTGCACTGGGAGCTCTGGGAACACTGGGATACACCGGGAATACTGGGAACTCTGGGAAACACTGGGAATACTGGGAAACACTGGGAATACTGGGAAACACTGGGAAACACTGGGAATACTGGGAA
>NW_020889531.1:227-2092 GCF_003945725.1 Corapipo altera
CACTGGGAGCTCTGGGAACACTGGGAAACACTGGGAAACACTGGGAGCACTGGGAAACACTGGGAGCTCTGGGGAACACTGGGAATACTGGGAAACACTGGAAATACTGGGACCCCTGGGAAACACTGGGAGCTCTGGGAACACTGGGAGCTCTGGGAAACACTGGGAGCTCTGGGAGCGCCAGGCACGTGGAGCGCGGTCCGCAGCCCCGGAAACACTGGGAACACTGGGAAACACTGGGAACACTGGGAACACTGGGAACACTGGGAGCGCCGGGCACGTGGCGCCGCCTCCGGCCCCACACGGTACTGGGAGCACTGGGAGCAGCAAAACATCGCGGTACCTCATCCCACACTGCACTGGGAGCACTGGGAACACCGCGATCCCCCGCCCCACTGAACTGGGAGCGCTGGGAGCACTGGGAACACCGCGATCCCCCGCCCCACTGAACTGGGAGCACTGGGAGCACCAAAGCTCTGCTCTCCCGCCTTTCACCGCACCGGGAGCACCGGGAACACCGGGAACACCGGGAACACCGGGAATACCGTGATACCCCACCCCAGACTGCACGGGGAGCCCCGGCAGCCCTAAAACTCCGGCGTCCAGCTCTTCAGAGCCCCGGGAACCCCAAAACTCCGGCGTCCAGCCCTTCAGAGCCCCAGGAACCCCAAAACTCCGGCGTCCAGCTCTTCAGAGCCCCGGGAACCCCAAAACTCCGGCGTCCAGCCCTTCAGAGCCCCAGGAACCCCAAAACTCCAGCGTCCATCCCTTCAGAGCCCCAGGAACCCCAAAACTCCGACGTCCAGCCCTTCAGAGCCCCGGGAACCCCAAAACTCCGGTGTCCAGCCCTTCAGAGCCCCAAAACTCCAGCGTCCATCCCTTCAGAGCCCCAAAACTCCAGCGTCCATCCCCTTCAGAGCCCCGGGAACCCCAAATCCCCGGCGTCCCTCCCTCCCTCCCTCCCTCCCCCGGCGGGATGAGCCCCACGAACCCCTCCGCCTTCTCCTCACCGCGCCCCTTGGAGCCCGCGGGCCCCTTCGACATGTGGCGGGACTACCTGGGGCTGGCGGCGACGCTGCTGGGGGGGGACGACCCCCCCAAAAACCCCCCCAAAAACCCCCCCTCCGCCTCCTCCTCCCCGGAGGAGCCGGATCCCAGCGACCCCGGCGCCGCGTTCTGCGCGTTCTGCCGGCACAACGGCGAGGCGCCGGCCGTGTACCGGGGGCACAACCTGCGGGACGCGGGCGGGCGGCTGCAGTGCCCGGTGCTGCGGAGCTACGTGTGCCCCCAGTGCGGGGCCACCCAGGACCGGGCGCACACGCGGCGCTTCTGCCCCCTGACCCCGCGCGGGTACAGCTCGGTGTACGACAGGGCCGGGAGCGGGGCCCGCAGAGCGGCCAGGGAGGGAAACGCGGGCAACAAGAGGGCGGCGAGGGACGGAGGGAAGTTGGCGAGGGACGGATGGGCGGATGGATGGACGGACACGCGCAGGTAACGGGGCAGTGGGGTGGGGGGGGGGGGGGGTGGGTCCCAGTTTGGGACTGGGAGGGTCTCAGTTTGGGTGAAAAAGGGCCTCAGTTTGGGTGGGGAGGGAGCCCAGTTTGGGATTGGGGAAGGATCACAGTTTGGGTGAAGAAGGGTCCCAGTTTGGGTGGAGAAGGGTCCCAGTTTGGGATGGAGAAGGGTCTCAGTTTGTGTGGGAGAGAGTCCGGGTTTGGGTGGGGAGGGTCCCAGTTTGGGACTGGGAGGGTCTCAGTTTGGGTGAAAAAGGGTCCCAGTTTGGGATTGGGGAGGGAGCCCAGTTTGGGATTGGGAGGATCCCAGTTTGGGATTGGGGGAGGGTCCCAGTTTGGGTGGAGAAGGGT
>NW_020889532.1:0-2091 GCF_003945725.1 Corapipo altera
GGTTTTGTTTGGGATGAGTCAGTAAAAAAAAAAACAAAACAAAACGGGATTTCACCTTAAGTGGGGGAAAAAAAACCCCCACCAAATCCTAAAAAAACCCCCCAACCCTAAAAAAAAAACAACCCCGTCCCGTGACGTTATTCCCGGCTCGGGAGCCGGGACGGTTCCCATCCCACTGTGTTGCCGTTGGAATTGCGCTGGAAGCGGCGGGTGAGTCATCCCGGCGCGGCCCCGCTCCGGGAGGAGCTTTGGGAGACTCCGTGGATCTCATCCCACAGAGCCCCCAGCCCTGGAAGCCCTGCACAGTCACCTGCGTTCCCGGGTGCTCCACAGCTTTTCCAGGAGCTCCTCAGCATTCCAAGACCCACTGTGAACTCCCATGTGCTCCACGGCCTTTCCAGGAGCTCCTCAGCATTCCAAGACCCCCTGTGAACTCCCATGTGCTCCACGGCCTTTCCAGGAGCTCCTCAGCATTCCCAGACCTCCTGCACACTCCCCTGCATTCCCGGTGCTCCATGGCCTTTCCAGGAGCTCCTCAGCATTCCCAGACCTCCTGTGAACTCCCCTGTGCTCCACGGCCTTTCCAGGAGCTCCTTGGCATTCCCAGATGTCCTGCACACTCTCCTGGCTTCCCAGGTGCTCCATGGCCTTTCCAGGAGCTCCTTGGCATTCCCAGACCTCCTGTGAACTCCCCTGCCTTCCCAGGTGTTCCATGGCCTTTCCAGGAGCTCCTTGGCATTCCCAGACCTCCTGCACACTCTCCTGCCTTCCCGAGTGCTCCATGGCCTTTCCAGGAGTTCCTTGGCATTCCCAGACCTCCTGTAAACTCCCCTGTGCTCCATAGCCTTTCCAGGAGCTCCTCAGTATTCCCAGACCTCCTGCACACTCCCCTGCATTCCCAGTGCTCCATGGCCTTTCCAGGAGCTCCTCGGCATTCCCAGACCCCCTGTGAACTCCCCTGTGCTCCACGGCCTTTCCAGGAGCTCCTCGGCATTCCCAGATGTCCTGCACACTCTTCTGCCTTCCCAGGTGCTCCACAGCCTTTCCAGGAGCTCCTTGGCATTCCCAGACCCCCGTGTGAACTCCCAGGTGTTCCATGGCCTTTCCAGGAGCTCCTCAGCATTCCCAGACCTCCTGCACACTCCCCTGCATTCCCAGGTGCTCCACGGCCTTTCCAGGAGCTCCTTGGCATTCCCAGACCTCCTGTGAACTCCCCTGCATTCCCAGGTGCTCCACAGCCTTTCCAGGAGCTCCTCAGTATTCCCAGACCTCCTGCACACTCCCCTGCATTCCCGGTGCTCCATGGCCTTTCCAGGAGCTCCTCAGCATTCCCAGACCTCCTGCACACTCCCCTGCATTCCCGGTGCTCCATGGCCTTTCCAGGAGCTCCTTCAGCATTCCCAGACCTCCTGCACACTCCCCTGCATTCCCAGGTGCTCCATGGCCTTTCCAGGAGCTCCTCAGCATTCCCAGACCTCCTGTGAACTCCCCTGTGCTCCATGGCCTTTCCAGGAGCTCCTTGGCATTCCCAGACCTCCTGCACGCTCTCCTGCCTTCCCAGGTGCTCCACAGCCTTTCCAGGAGCTCCTGAGCATTCCCAGATGTCCTGCACACTCTCCTGCCTTCCTGTACACTCATCCTATACATTCCTCCTACACTCAGATTCCTACATGCTCACCTGCCTTCCTATACGTCCATCCACCTTCCTATATGTTTCTCTCTCTTCCTATATGCTCATCCCCCTTCCCATACCCTCATCCACCTTCCTATATGTCCCTCCACCTTCCTATATGGTCATCCACCTTCCTATACACTCACCTGCCTCCCTAAACACTCACCTTCCTTCCTATATGTTCATCTGCTTTCCTATATGCTCACCTGCCGTCCTATATGTCCACCTGCCATCCTACACACTCCTCTGCCATCCTATATGCTCACCTGCCTTTCTATGTGCCCTTCCACCTTCCCATATGCCCATCCACCTTCCTATATGCCCATTTACCTTCTTATATGGTCATCTGCCATCCTATATGTTCACCTGCCTTCCTACACGCTCACCTGCCTCCCTAAACACTCACCTGCCTTCCTATA
>NW_020889533.1:0-2090 GCF_003945725.1 Corapipo altera
CCCCCCCCAGCCCCAGTTGGGGGCTACAGAGACTTGGAACAGTGTTGTGGTGGTTTGGGCTAGGCCTTCCTTGGTGACCAGTTTGTAACCAAGGAAGGGTCCAGATTTACCCAGTATTCCCTACGATTTTTACGTAAGTCAGATTATAAGAAGAAGGAGGAAAGGTTTTCGCCCTCTTTCCTTCCGGCGGCTTGGAGGTGCAGGTTCCCTGCTGTTGAGTCTGCCATGTTGGGGAGAGAGGCCTGGTGAGGCCTAGTGAGGCCTGGTGAGGCCTAGTGAGGCCTTGTCGACCTTGGGAGGCAGAGGTTGCGGCGATCGTCCTGGAGCGACTCTTGGTTGTCCCAAGGAGAGCGGTGGGATATTTTCTTTGCTAACTCTTTAGTTACTAGATCTCGGGCTACTGATTGGGATATGTATATATATATATTTTATTTTGGTTTTGTTCCCTTTCCCTTCCCCCTTCCCCTTCCCTTGTGAATATTGTATATATTTTAAATTGTATATATTTCAATTGTAATATAAGTGTAAATATATTTATATATATCACTTTAGCTGTCGCTCTCGTTTCGGGTTTTTCTTAGTTGGTTGTTTTTCTCCCTCTTCTCCCTGAGGTTTGGGGGGTGGGACTTCTGGTGGTAAGGTTTGGAGACTTGGCAGGGAGCCAGCTTCAAACCATATCAAGTGTTAAGCTGGACTGTGTGTCTGTAGCTGGGAGCTGGGAGATGTTTTCCATCGTGAGTGAGCAGAGACAGAGCAGAAGCGGCGGCAGCCCCAGAGGTTGTGGCTAAAAGCCAACTGATAAGACCTGAACCAGAGAAGCAGCAGAAGCCAGCAGCAGAGTTACAGAGTTCTGGGGGTAAGAACTGATACCAGACACCCCCAAACTCCTTTGATCCCTCTGAGGAAAAGAGGGAGTTGGACTCCTATTTTTGGAGAGCAATCTTGGACATGCAGCACCAGAGAGAGAGAGAGGAGCTGGGAAGCTCAGAGCGTCCTGGGAAGCTGGACCGGGACAGAGAGGAATGTGGAGGAGGGCTTCGCCCCCCGCTGCCTTGAGACAGAGCACGGAGCTCTGCAAAGGGGAATTTGGATCCCCTGAGGAAGGGACTTTCATGAAGATGCCCCTGCATTTCATGATATACCTGTGGTGACGCGAGTCTGGTCCCTGCTGGCAGCCCACAGGTGAGGCCTTCGCTTGGACCGAAGGAGAGCCGAGGGGCTTGGAGACCCCCTTGTGTGTATTGAACAGAGATCCAGCTACAACAATCCAGTTATTGCTGCATGATGAGATGAGGAGACCTGCTGCCTTGGAAGAGATTCCTGCTTTGGGACTGGAATGGATCTGTCCTTCTTTCCCTCCTGGACTTTTATTTGGAGGGGAGAGCAGATCTGATCCATTGTAAATACTATATGCCATGGTAGAGAGAGTTGTGATCGTGTGTATGATGTGTTACAGTATTTATTTGTGCAGTCACTGTAATATATTCCCTTTCCCCCATTCTGATCCATTGTAAATACTCTGTGTCATGGTAGGGATAGTTGTGATCGTGTGTATAATGTGTTATAGTATTTATTTGTACAGTCACTGTAATATATTCCCTTTCCCCCACTTTGAGTCTGGTTGTGTTTTGTCTGGAAGAACCCATCTCACATTGGGTTGAGATGTGGGAGGGGGAATGGAGCTAGGGAATTGGATTTTGGGGTATCTCAAACCATGACAATCCCAAATTCAGAGGCTCCGATGGAAAAAAAGGATTTATTTAAAATAATAAAGGATTTACTAAAGGATTATCCCTTATTAAAGGATATCTGTGTTGGCAGGACAACAAAAGGACACAAAACCAACCAAAAAAGAATCCTCTACCCCCAAAAAAATCCCCTGCCAAAGGAAACAGGGAGGTGCTTCCCATCCTCTGGCGCAATTCCACGGAATGGGGCAGGTGGGAAAACTTTGGGATCATCGAGTCCAACCATCAACCTCCCGCTGAATGTCCCCAAGTGCCACATCCACACGTTTTTTGGGACAATTCCAGGGCTGGTGACGCCCGGGTGGAGCCAAAGAGCAGGAGGCTCCTGTCTCTATGGATGGC
>NW_020889534.1:0-2090 GCF_003945725.1 Corapipo altera
GTCCCCTGTATTGCCCCGGAGGGGTCCCTGCATCGCCCCGGAGGAGGGGGGCGTGCTCAGAGGGTCCCTACATCGCCTGGGAGGGGGTTCTTGCTCAGAGGGGGTCTCCTACATTGCCTGGGAGGGGTCCCTGCATCAACTGGGAGGGTCCCTGCATCACCCAAAGGGGTCCCTGCATCACCCAAAGGGGTCCCTGCGGAGGGTCCTCACATCGCCTGGAGAGGGTCCCTGCTCGCAGGGTCTCCACATCACCCAGGAGGGTCCCTACATCAACTGAGGGGCCCCTGCATCACCGGGAGGGTCCCCCCTCCCCAGCCCCGTTCGCCCCCCTGTCTCCCACACCGTGGCCATCTGGGCTAGGTGCCCAGTGGCCCCCCGTGCCTGGCGAGCCCCCCGTGGGGCAGAAGGGAGCCGTGGGTGCCCCCAGCTCCCCCGCCCCAGGTACAGGAGGGTGTCGGGGTGCCCGGCTGTGCCCGGCACACGAGGTGGGTGTTTTGGGGGTGGCACCCCCGGGATGGGGGTTGGCACCGGCGGGGACTGAGCCCGTGCCCTGCCACCTCCTCCTGCCACCGCCCCGACAGGTCCAGCCAGTCCCCGTGGGCGTGGGAGTGACTCGGTGCTCATGGCCGGCTCCCCACGGCGGCTCCCAGGTGGCTCTGACCCTCTTCCCGACCCTCTTCCCGACCCCTTTCCCGACCCTTTTCCCGGCGGCTCCGGGGTGGGGGCGGTGCTGGGGGGTGTCAAAGCCCGGCTTTGGCTCTGGGGCCGCCGGCTCTGCTGGTCCCTGTTCCTGCTGCTCTACGCGGGCTGGCCGGGCTGCCTCACCCCTCCTCTGTGTTACAGGCTGGTTTTTGGGATGCTCTACCCGGCCTACGCGTCCTACAAGGCTGTGAAGGCCAAAAACATCCGGGAATACGTGAGTAGCCCCTTGCCCAGGCTCCAGCCCTACTTCCCAGGCTCCAGTCCTCACTGGTGGGCTCCAACCCCTCCTTTCCCTGGGCCCTTCCTGATCTCAAGCCCCCCTCTTTCCCTGGGCTCCAGTCCCCCTTTCCCAGGCTCCAGCCCCCACTGACAGTTTCCAATCCCTCTTTCTCAATTTCCAATCCCTCTTTCCCAGTCTCCAATCCCCCTTTCCCAGTCTCCAATCCCCCTTTCCCAGTCTCCAATCCCCCTTTCCCAGTCTCCAATCCCCCTTTCCCAGTCTCCAATCCCGCTTTCCCAGTCTCCAATCCCGCTTTCCCAGCCTCCAGTCCCCTTTCCCAGTCTCCAGTCCCCTTTTCCCAATCTTCAGTCCTCCTTTCCTGGGCTCTAGCCCTCACTAATGGCTTCCAGCTCCCCTTTCCCAGTCTCCAGCCCCCCTTTCCCAGGCTCCAGCCCCCCCTGACGTGCTCCCTGCTCCCACAGGTCCGCTGGATGATGTACTGGATCGTCTTCGCACTCTTCATGGCCACGGAGACCTTCACTGACCTCCTCATCTCCTGGTGAGCTGGGGAGGGGCCCTGAGGGGTGGAAGGAAGGTGTCCCCCCCCTCCCCGTCCCTGGGTGGATCCGACATGGGATCTCCAGGTTTGGGGGGAGCAGGATGTGCCCACGGTGTCCCCCTGTGCCCCAGGTTCCCGTTCTACTACGAGGTGAAGATGGCCTTTGTGCTCTGGCTGCTGTCCCCGTACACGCGGGGGGCCAGCCTGCTCTACCGCCGCTTCGTGCACCCCACGCTGGCCCGCAAGGAGAAGGTGAGGGCTCCTGGCATTTTGGGGGGGTCCCCTGTGCCCATCCTGGGCAGGGTCAGCCCCCTGAGCTGGGCTGGCAGTGCCCCAGCGAGGTGGCAATGCCCAGGGAGGTTGTGATGCCCTGGGAGGTGACAATGCCCTGGGAAGTGACAATACCCCAGGATGTGATGATGCCCAGGGACACGATGAGGCCAAGGAACATGGCAGTGCTCCAGGACCTGACAGTGCCCAGGGACATGGTGATGCCCTGGGAGGTGGCAATGCCCCAGGAAGTGATGATGCCTGGGAACATGGTGATGTTCTGGGATGTGGTGATGCCCCATAGGGACATGATGATGCCCTGTGGGGTGACAATATATG
>NW_020889535.1:0-2089 GCF_003945725.1 Corapipo altera
CCCCCCAGTCCGTCGCCCCCCTCGAACAGGTCGTAGTAGTCGACGTCGATGATGTCGGAGCCCGCCCGGGCGGGCGGCGGCTTGGCCGGGCCCGTGGCCGCCGTGATGGGCTCCTGCAGCCACGTCAGGTCCGTCCAGCCGCGAGCCCCCTGCGCCGGGGCCGGGCTGGACGGGGCCGCCCAGAGCTCCGGGGGACCCCCCGAGTGCCCCCCGGCGGCGGGCACGGGGCTGGGCTCGCCCAGCACGGGGCTCTGGGGCGCGGCCGAGCCCCCGGCCGCCGGCAGCAGCTCAGATTCGGCCGAGTCGGTGGCGAGCTGGGGGCCGGGGGGGCTGGGCGGGGCGGCCGGGAGCCCCCCGATGCCCCCCGGGCTGGGCAGGGAGGCCGCCGTGGGCCGCTCGCCGCTCCCCGGCTCCTCGGGGCTGCCCAGGGCCACGGGCACCGTCCCCTCGGCCCCGGGCCAGGTCACGGCCCCGGGGGGCACGGCGCTGGCATCGCCCTCCCCGGAGCACCCCGGGCACCCCTCCGGCATCGTCGACGGGTCCGTGGTGGCCGTGCCCCCCCCGGGGGGCTCTAGCTGGGGTCCTGCCGCGGCCCCCTCGGGGCTGGTGCTGTTGCTGGGTCCCCCCGGGGGGTCTCCGCTCGCCAGGTCCCATTTTGGGGGGCTGCTCTCCAGTGAGCCCTCCCAGGCTCTCCCCTCGGCATCGCTGGTGTTTTGGGGGGGCCGCTCAGATGCTGGAGGGGGACAAGGAGAGAAAGGCGTGTCAGAGGTGCCCCCGCACCTCTGGGAGGATGTGGCAACCTGGGGGGGTCCTGACAGACCCCCACCTGCTCGACCTTGCACACACCAGCACCCCAACAAGCTATTTGGGGGGGGTTGTACCCTGAATCCTTGAGCCTCTCCCAGGGGCCAAAGGGATGAACCCCGCAGAAACCCCCAGCTCTGATGGTTCCCCTGCACCCAGTCACCCCCACAGCTCTGTGACCCCCCGCAAAAGAGACACCCCCCCCCCCCAACACGGCCCCTCCCAAACCAAGATACTCCTGGCCCAGCCCCCTCAGCTGCCCTGCAAGGGGATCCAGCCGCCCAGAGGGATCCAGGCCCCCCTGCAAGGGGATCCAGCCCTCCTCTGGTTCCTGTAAATGCACCCCACACACACAGGGGATTCAGCTCCCTGGAGTGGGATCCAGACTCCCCCTCGCCCAGCAGATCCAGCCCCCTGCAGTGGAATCCAGCCCCCTTCCGAGGGGATCAGCCCCTCTGGTTCCTGTATATGCATCTCACATACAAAACAGGATTCAGCCCTTCCCACAACGGGATCCAGCCCCTACAAGGGGATCCAGCCCCCTGCAACAGGATCCATCCCCTTTCCAAGGGGATCCAGCCCTCTCTGATTCCTGCATAAACATCCCATATGCACAGCGGGATCCAGCCCCCTGCAAGAGGATCCAACCCCCTTCCAAGGGGGATCCAACCCCCACCCAAGGGGATCCAACCCCCATCCAAGGGGATCCAACCCCCTTCCAAGGGGATCCAACCCCCTTCCAAGGGGACCCAGCCCTCCTCCGGTTCTTTCAAGTACACTCCATATGCACAACCACATCCAGCCGCTGCAACAGGACCCAGCTCCCTGCAAGGGTATCCAGCCCCCTTCCAAGGGTATCCAGCCCCTCCTGCAATGGAATCCAGCTCCCTTTCAAGGGGATCCAACCCTCTCTGGTTCCTGCAAGGGTGCCCCATAATCCCAAGAGGATCCAGCCCCTGCAAGAGAATCTCGTCCCTCCTGCGAGGGGCTCCAGCCCTTCCCTGCCTCCTGCAGATGCCCCCCCTACACACGCGGGGATCCAGCCCCTGCCGCAGGGGATCCGGCCCCCGGCGAGGGGATTCCGGCCGCCCCGCAAGGGGATCCAGCCCCACGCCGGGGATCCGGCCCCACGAAAAGGATCCAGACCCCACCGCAAGGCATCTGGCCCCCGGCAAGCGGATCCCGCCCGCCCTGCGAGGGGATCCAGCCCTTCCCCGTCTCCTGCAGATTCCACCACGCATAAAGGGGATCCAGCCCCGGCAACAGGATCAACACCACCCCCCCC
>NW_020889536.1:0-2088 GCF_003945725.1 Corapipo altera
ATAAGACTTATTTGGTTGTTTCCCACTTCTCAGCTGTGGAAAGGGGCGTTGTTGTAGTTCCCACTCTCCTGACAGGGCTTACCAACGATAACATCACTGTGTGTCTAACTGTTCTTCTCCCACCTGTGCAGCTAGAGGACCAATTCCCTGTCGCCAAAATTATCTCCACCGATGCTTTTCTCTGTGTGATGTCTGAGGATGAGGAGGAGAGGAATGAATCGCTGAAGGAAGCCAATTGGGCAACCTTAGCGAGGACCTCCCGACCTCTTTTAACCTGTCTCATCTATTTTTCAGCACCCAGGCATCCGCAGAAAATTAAGGTGGAGGGACTGTTAAACATGGGAGCGGACGTGACTATCCTAGCATCGAGAGACAAACCATGCGGCTGGCCGGCTCAGTCCACTGACACAAGAGTAAGTGGTGTGGGAGGTTCACAGCATCCTGTCAGTAGTCATGAGGTACTAACGGTATATGGGCCAGAGGGCAGGCCGGCATCTCTTCAGCCCTACGTTCTTAACATACCGATAACGCTTTGGGGACGGGACGCCATGGAACAGTGGCAGTTAAGCTTGAGAACGAAAGAAAATTTTTAGGGGGGGTCACTGAGCAGGTGCAGCTGCCCAAACTATATTGGAAAACTGAAACCTCTGTTTGGGTAGATCAGTGGTCCCTACCAAAAAAGAAGCTGCAAATTCTAAATGAGCTAGTTAATCAGGAATTGGTTTAAGGACACCTGGAGTCTTCCACCAGTCCCTGGAACACTCCAGCATTCGTGATACAAAAATCCTCAGGTTCCTGGAGATTTCTCCAGGACCTGCGCAAAGTAAATGAAGTCCTGGAGCCAATGAGAGCCCTCCAGCAAGGAATGCCTTCTCCATCATGGCTCCCTGCTGAATGGTCCCTAGTGGTAACTGATATTAAGGACTGTTTTTTCCACATTTATCTCAATCCGGCTGATTCGGTTAAATTCGCGATCTCAATCCCAGCCACCAACGCTTGCGAACCCCATCGCAGGTTCCAATGGAAGGTACTTCCCCAGGGGATGAAAAATTCTCCTACACTATGCCAGATGTTTGTGGCAAAAGTGTTGGAGCCAATTCGGAAAAAATTCCCACAGTCAATCATCTTCCATTACATGGATGATGTATTGATCTGTGCCAAAACAAAATTGGCAGTTAAGCAAACTCTAAATTCAACAATTTCAGCCCTAAATTCCAAAGGATTGGAAGTATCCCCTGAAAAAGTACAAAGGGAAGCACCATGGAGGTACCTCGGACTCCAAATTACTTCCAAAACTATCAAACCTCAATCCGTTGTAATTGATAAGAAAGTCCGAACTTTAAATGACCTCCAAAAACTGTTGGAGAGATCAATTGGATCCGACCAGTGCTGGGGATCACAACTGATGATTTGCACCCCTTGTCTGAATTGCTTAAAGGAGGTGCAGAGACTTGTCCTCCCCCAGATTTTTAACATCAGAAGCAGAGCAAGCCCCTTCCACAGTTGAAAACAAAATCTCAGAGAGACAATCTTACAGAAAGATGGAGGGACTGCCATCTTCCCTAGTTATTAGCAGGGAACAACAACAGCCACTGGCCATTCTGGGCCAATTTACAAGTGACACCAAGGACTTCTGTTTGTGGGAGTGGATATTCCTCCCACATCAATTTTCAAAAACTATCGTGACATTGGCTGCAATGATTGGGAAATTAATTTTTAAAGGACACACCAGGTGTTTGGAACTTGGTGGAGAGAAGCCAAGTTGCATTTACCTCCCACTGACTTCTGAACATCTGGAACAACTGATGCAGAATTCCACAGATTTTCAGATTGCCATCGGGGCCTACCCGGGGAATGTCAAATTTCACCTCCCGGCGTGCCCATTTCTACAGAGACTGATTCCAATTTCGTTAAAATTAAAAATTATGCAATCAGACCTTCCAATAAAAAATGCCGAAACGCTTTTCACTGATGGATCTGGGAGAACCGGAAATGCGGTAATCGTTTGGCGAGAAAATGGCAATGGGCAACAGGACATTCACAAAGCTCAAGGTTCTCCACAAATCGTGGAATTGTCAGCAGTTGTTC
>NW_020889537.1:0-2087 GCF_003945725.1 Corapipo altera
GGCAACCATCAGACATTCCCGAGTCCATTATCGGTTACCATGGCAACTGACCGTAGCAATTGGAATTCTATAACAGTTGCCATTGTAACTCTCCACAGCAAAGGGAATGCATGTTGGTTGCTGTGGTAACCAACTGGACTAGTGGGAAGTATGCTGGTTTCCATGGTAACTGACCGCATAAATCGGAATATATAATGGTCGCCGTTGTAACCGACTGTAGCAAAAGGAACGTGTGATGGTTGCCATGGTAACTGACCATAGAAACGGGATTATCTGATGGTTGCCATGATAACTGACCGTAGCAACTGGAATTCTATACAGGTGCCATGCTATTTGATTATAGCAACATGACTATGACACTTGCCATGGTAACCAACCATAGGAATGGGAATGTATGATGGTTGCCATGGTAACTGACTGTAGCAGTGGGAATGTATGATGGTTGCCATAGTAACCAGCCATAGCAATGGGAATGTATGATCGTTTCCATGGTAACCAACTGTAGCATCAGGAGTTTATGACGGTTACCATGGTAACTGACTGTAGCAGTGGGGATGTATTATCGTTTCCATGGTAACCGACTGTTGCAATGGGAATGTCTCATGGTTGCCATGGTAACTGCCTGCAGCAATGGGAATGTATGATGGTTGCCATAGTAACAAGCCATAGCAATGGGATTGTATGCCGGTTGCCATGGTAACTGACTGTAGCAGTGGGAAGTATGATAGTTGCCATGATGACCAACTGTAGCAACAGGAATGTATGGTGGTTGCCATAGTAAATGGCTGTACCAGTGGGAGATATGATGGTTGCCATGGTAATTGACTGTAGCAACGGGAATGTATGCTTGTTGCCATGGTAACTGACTTTAGCAACACGACGGTATGATGGTTGCCATGGTAACTGACCCTGGCAAGGGGACTCAGTGGCATTGCCCACGGCTTCCACTTCTGCAAATTGGCTTCATTCACCTTCTCCTTCAGCAGCCTCAGCCACTCGTCATGGGGGCCCCACACAGCCGCTTCCCACCTCCGTGAGGTTCTGCAGCAGCCCAGGGTTCCTTTGGCCCCACAAGGTCCTGCAGTGTCCCGATGGCCCCTTGATTCCGTGACGCTCCACACTGTCCCAGGGTCTCCCTGGTTCCATGAGTTTCCCCAGTGTCCCAGGTTTCCTTTGATTCCATGAGACCCAGATGTGAAGCAGTGGCCCCTTGATTCCACGAGGTTTTGCAGTGTCACGATGGCTCCCTTCTGCCATCAGGTTCTGCAGAGTCTCAGGGTTCCTCTGCTTTCATGAGGTTCCGCAGTGTCCCAATGGCCCCTTGATTCCAAGATGATCCCAAACGTCCCAGGCTTCCTTTGGTTCTCGGAAGTCCTGCATGTCAAAATGGCCCCTTGATGCCATGAGTTTTCACAGTGTCCCCATTTGCCCTTGGTTCCATGAGGACCTGCACTGTCACAGCGGTCCCTTGATTCCATGAGGTTCCAGACTCCCAGGGCTTCTTCATCTCCATGAGACTCTGCAGGGTCACAATGGTCCCTTGATTCTGTGAGATTCCACAGTGTCCCAGGATTCCTTTGCTTCCCTGGGCCCTACAGACTCAGAATGGACTGTTGATTCCATGAGGTTCCCCATTCTCAAAATGGTCCCTTAATTCTGGGAGGTTCCACAGCATCCGAAGATTTCTTTTTGATCCACAAGGCCCAGGAATGTCACAAGGGCCCCTTGATTCCATGTGGTTCTTCAGTGGCACGATGGCCCTTTGTTTCTATGAGGTTCCACAGTGTCCAAGGATTCCTTTAGTTCCATGAAGCCCTGCAGTGTCACAAGGGGTTGTTGATTCTGTGCCATTCTGCAGGGTCACAAAGGTCACTTGGTTCCAGAGTTTCCTCAGTGTCCCAGGCTTCCCTTGATTCCATGAGGTCCTGCAGAGTCACAAGCACCCCTTGATCCCATGTGGTTTCCCAGTGTCCCAGGTTTCATTTTATTCCATGAGGCCCTGCAATGTCACAATGGCCACACAATTCCATGAGGTTCCCCAGTGTCACAATGGCCCAGTGATTCCATGAAGTTCCAAAATGTCCCAG
>NW_020889538.1:0-2087 GCF_003945725.1 Corapipo altera
GGGAATGCCGGGAATCCTGGTGGGAAAGAGGCTCTGGAATGTTCTCCAAGCTCTCCCGGGATCCTTCCCTTCTCCAGCCTGGCCATTCCCAGCTCTCCCAGCCTGGATCCATCCCCTGCCATTGGATCCATCCCCAGCCCAACTCCTCCCTGGGAAGGAGTTCCGGGAACAAGGGGGTTCCCTGGGAATCTCGGGGCTCAGGGCAGGGTCTCCCTTCCCCTTTCCTGCCTTTTCCATCCCCACATTCCAGAAAAATCCCTCTGAGTGGATTCCGAGTGTCCTTTATCATGGAATCCCGGGATAGTTTGGGTGGGAAGGGATTTTAAGGCTCATCCCATTCCATGTTCAGGGACACCTCCCGCTATCCCAGGTGGCTCCAGCTTTTCCTTGGACACTCCCAGGGATCCAGGGGCAGCCACAGCTTCTCTGGGAATTCCAGCCCAGCCCCTCCCAGCCTGGAATTCCTTCCCAAATTCCCCCCAAATCTCCCCTTTCCCACTGGGATCCATTCCCTGGCTCCTCGTTCAGGTTTGGGAACGTCCCTGGGAACAGGGCGGATATTCCAGATATTCCAGATATTCCAGAACGACCCCTCGGGTTTTCCCAGGGAAGGTTTCCGTTGGAAATCGGGAATTATTCCTTCCCAAAAAAATGGGAGGGGTGTAGGAATGCTCAGAATTCCACGGGATGGAACAGAAGGAATTCCCTGAGTCCGCCGTAGATGCGGGAAAATACAGGGATGAGTTTTCCCAGGAAAAAATTGGGATTGGAATTTAGATTTGGGGCTGGAATTCCAAGGTGGGAGAGCCTGGAATTCCCCAGGAATTCCTTGGGGGTTATTGGGAGTTTTCCCAGGAAAATTGGGATTGGAATTTAGATTTGGGGCTGGAATTTTGAGCTGATTTTTCCCAGGAAAAATTGGGATTGAAATTCGGGTTTAGGGTTGGAATTCCAAGAGGAGTTTTCCCAGGGAAAATTGGGATTGGAATTTAGATTTGGGGCTGGAATTTTGAGCTGATTTTTCCCAGGAAAATTGGGATTGGAATTCAGATTTAGGGCTGGAATTCCAAGGTGGGAGAGCCTGGAATTGTCCAAGAATTCCTTGGGGTTATTGGGAGTTTTCCCAAGAAAAACTGGGATTGGAATTTAGATTTGGGGCTGGAATTTTGATCTGAATTTTCCAGGGAAAATTGGGATTGGAATTTAGATTTGGGGTTGGAATTTTGAGCCGAGTTTTCCCAGGAAAATTGGGATTGGAATTTAGATTTAGGGCTGGAATTCCAAGGTGGGAGAGCCTGGAATTGTCCAGGAATTCCTTGGGGGTTATTGGGAGTTTTCCCAAGAAAAACTGGGATTGGAATTTAGATTTGGGGCTGGAATTTTGAGCCGAGTTTTCCCAGGAAAATTGGGATTGGAACTTGGGTTTAGGGCTGGAATTCCAAGGTGGGAGAACCTGGAATTCCCCAGGAATTCCTTGGGAGTTATTGGGAGTTTTCCCAGGAAAAATTGGGATTGGAATTTAGATTTGGGGCTGGAATTTCGATCTGTTTTTTCCTTGGAAAATTGGGATTGGAATTCAGATTTAGGGCTGGAATTCCAAGGTGGGAGAACCTGGAATTGTCCAGGAATTCCTTGGGGGTTATTGGGAGTTTTCCCAGGAAAATTGGGATTGGAATTTAGATTTAGAACTGGAATTCCAAGCCTGGAATTGTCCAGGAATTCCCCGACAATTTTTTTTTTCAGAGCGGATTTTCCCGCCGCAATTTTTTCGGGAATCCACTCCCGAAACGGGAAGAATGGAATTCCCAATTTTTCCGTGACTTTTCTTGGAATTTTTCCCCTCTGGAATTGCAGTACCTGGAGCGGAAGCTGGAGGAGATGAAAGGGATTTTCCACCTGAACAAGGTGGAGCTGGAAGAGCCTGGAATTCTCCAGGAATTCCTTGGGAGTTATTGGGAGTTTTCCCAAGAAAATTGGGATTGGAATTTAGATTTGGGGTTGGAATTTTGAGCCGAGTTTTCCCCGGAAAAATTGGGATTGGAACTTGGGTTTAGGACTGGAATTCCAAGGTGGGAGAGCCTGGAATT
>NW_020889539.1:0-2086 GCF_003945725.1 Corapipo altera
CCAAAAAATGACACAAAACTCACACAAATCTCCCCGAAAAATGACCAAAAACTCACCGAAATCTCCCCAAAAAATGACCACACTCACACAAACCTCCGTGAAAAATGACCCAAAACTCACCCAAATCTCCCCCCAAAATGTCCCAAAACTCAAACAACTCTCCCCAAAAATGACCAGAAACTCACCCAAATCTCTACAAAAAATTACCTCAAACTCCCCCATATCTCCCCAAAATATGACCAGAAACTGACCCAAATCTCCCCAAAAAATGACCACAAACTCAAACAAATCTCCCCAAAATATGACCAGAAACTCACCCAATTCTCCCCAAAAAATAACCAGAAACTCACACAAATCTCCCCCAAAAATGACCAAAAACTCAAACAAATCTCCCCCAAAATTGACCCAAAACTCTTCCAAATCTCCCCTTAAAAGTGACCTAAAAGTTACCCAAATCTCCCCAAAAAATAACCTGAAACTCACACAAATCTCCCCAAAAAGTGATCCAAAACTCACCCAAATCTCCCCAAAAAATGACCCGAAACTCACACAAATCTCCCCCCAAAAAAGTGACCTAAAAGTCACTAAAATCTCCTTCAGAAATGACCCAAAACTCACACAAATCTCCTCAAAAAATGACCCAAAACTCTCACAAATCTCCTCAAAAAATGACCTCCCCTGTCTCTTCCCCTCCCTCCGGGAACTTCCTGCCTTTCCTCTACTCTCAGGAACCCTCAGGGTCCCTCCCCCACCCTCGGGGTTCCTCCATGCCCCTCCCCAACCCTTGGAGTAACCTCCTACCCCTCCCCCACTCTCAGGGATCCGTCTGCCTCTCCCCCACATTCGAGGACTCTCCCTGCCCCTCCCCCTCCCTCAATAACCCCCCCTACCAGTAACCCCTGCAGTAGCTCCCAGTAACTCCCAGTATCCCCAGAGACCATCCCAGTAACCCTAGTGACCCCCCCAGTATGTCCCAGTAGCTCCCAGTGTCCCCCCCAGTGCCTCCCACTATGTCCCAGTTTAACCCAGTTCCCCCCTGCGGGCCCTGGACCGGGTGGGGGAGGGGCAGACTCAAGTTTCCATGTCAACGGCCCTTTTCCTCTGGCCCAGTTTCTCCCAGTTCCTTCCAGTTTAACCCAGTTTTTCAACATTTTCCCCTTTTTTTTCCACCATTTTTCCACATTTTCCTGAATTTTTCCCCATTGTCCCACATTTTCCCGATTTTCCCAGATTTTTTTCCCAGATTTTTTTCCCATTTTTCCCTATTTTCCCAGATTTTCCCCCATTTTTATCCCATTTTCCCAGATTTTTTCCCATTTTCAATGCGGAGAAAGAGTTTCCGTGTTGGCATCATTGTTGAGGGAGGAATCTTCATCCGTAGGCAATTTTCGAAGTCGGGTCAGCAGTTTGGATGCAGGGCTGTAAACAGAAAGTGACAGACTGAAACAAATCTCCCCAAAAAATGACCAAAAACTAACCCAAATCTTCCCCAAAAATGACCAGAAACTCACCCAAATCTCCCCAAAAAACGGTCAGAAACTCACCCAAATCTCCCCCAAAAATGACCACAAAGTCACAGAAATCTCCCCAAAAAATGACAAGAAACTCACCCAAATCTCCCCAAAAAATGACCAGAAACTCACCGAAATCTCCAACCAAGAAAGACTTAAAACTCTCTAAAATCTCCCCAGAAAATGACCAAAACCTCACTCAAATCTCCCCAAAAAATGACCAAAACCTCACCCAAATCTCCCCAAAAAATGACTAAAATGCACCCAGATCTCCCCAAAATATGACCAGAAACTCACCCAAATCTCCCCAAAAATGACCAGAAACTCACCCAAATCTCCCCAAAAAATGACCAGAAACTCACTCAAATCTCCCTAAGAAATGACCAGAAACGCACAGAAATCTCCCTAAATATAACCAGTAACTCACCCAAATCTCCCCAAGAAAAGACCCAAAACTCAACCAAATCTCCCTAAAATATGACCAGAAACTCAACCAAATCTCCCCAAAAAATGACCAGAAACTCAACCAATCTCCCTAAAATATGACCAGAAACTCAACCAAATCTCCCCAAAAA
>NW_020889540.1:0-2086 GCF_003945725.1 Corapipo altera
CTCCTGGCAAGCAAGAAGAGCTTCAAAGAGACAGCTCTGCTCAGGAGCAGCTCCTCTGCACAGCCCAGCAGGGCTGAGGGATCTGCCTGCAGCACCCAGGGCACAAAAGCAAGGCAGAGAGAGGTTACACACAGCCTGAGCTGTGAGGGAAGTTGAGAGGAAGATCCACTAGAGGAGGAATCTTTCCAGGCTCCCTCACGGTGAGTCAGCATGAAGGGCAGTGTGTCTGCAGTTGGTGCAAAGATGTAACGCTGGCACATCCCACTCTATTCTGCACCATCCCAGGCACATCCCAGCAGGGTTCCCCTCTCCCAGGGATGGCTCCAGGGTTGTGAAGCTGGGCTGTGCCACCCAGGCTGCCCCAAGCTGTCCTGCAGAGCAGGGTCCTGCAGCCCAGGGCTGTGCCGGGGCAGGAGCTCTGCCACTGCCAGGGGCAGCTCTCAGCCGGGCTGGGGGGCTCCCTCAGGGCTGGGCAGAGGCTGGGGGTGGAAAGAGCAAAGCCTGGCAGGGCAGGGCAGGTTTCTTCTGCTATTGAGTGAGAGTTTCATGGGGCAGGGCTGCTCACAGAACCAGAGCACCCCAGGATATTTTCCAAGGGATACTTCAAAGGGAAGGTCCAAAGAGGGATTTCTCTCAGGCTATCAAGCCACATGTCTGGTGGTTTGAATTGCAGAGGGAACTCTGAGGAGCTGCCAAGGGCTAAGAATAACTTCCTGGCACTGTTGGTGTCTGGGAGGTGGCCCAGCTGGCTCAGGGTGATGCTACCCTGAGTGCCCAGTGGGCTCTGCCCTGGCCTCTCCCAGTTGGACTCTCCCTGTGCATTTCCTTGGTTCTCAGCTTGCCCCTGGTCCCGAGATTGTTCCCTCCTTCTCTCAGTCAGGTTCTTTGGGGAGGGCAGTTCAAGCTATGCAGTCCAACACTGATCCTGGGATTCCCCTCAGCAGGTGTGTCCCTGGGAATGAGACATTCCAATTGTCTTCTGCCCTGTGGGGTGTGGGCAGTGAAGTCTGTGGGCTGGGTCTGGAGCTCTTTTTCCCTCAATCAGACCTCGTCATTAGGACACTTGGCTCTTTTCTGAGGTGTCCTTCCAAGCTGGGAGCTGCCCTGGAGAATGCAAATCATCCTCCCAGCACAGCTGTGTTCTCTGAAAGCCCCAGTGGGGAGGGGCAGAGATGCTGTGCCCATGCCAGGAGATGCTGTTGGGTTGGGGAGATGAGCCCCCGGTGTCCTTGGCTCCAAGTGAGTGCTGAGCCTATGAGACAGGCTGAGAGATTGAGGGGTGTGGGATGGATCCCTCTGCTCTCAACAGTGTCTGGTGGCTTTTCAGACCAAACTGGGAGTGGGATCAATCTCCATCTCAGGAAGGAGCAAAGCCAGGGCAGTTTGGAACAAGAGAGAGGGACAGACCAGCTCCCTTCACTCTGCACTAAGCCCCAGACAATCCTCCTGCCTGGTAGGACCTGCTCTGTTCTCCCTGAGTGCATCAGAAGTACTGAAGGGTTCTGACATCCAGGAACACTCCTCAGGAGAGATGAGGGAATTGAGAAAAAAAAAGCAAACAAAACAAAGCTCTGACACTGTCTTCCGCTGTCCTGGTTTTTCTCAGAAACTGGGAGTGCAGGTGCTGACAAGCCCTTTTGCAGTGGGAGCAGTTTCATCTGGCACAACTGAACACCAGGATGGGCCCCTGTGCCCACCATGCCCATGACCCCACCAGTGCAAGGCAGGGCTGACCCCTCACAGCCAGTGGGCAGAGGGTCTGCTCCTTATGGAAGATGTAGTGAGCCCCGAGAAGGGTTCCAGCCCTGGAGCTGAAGGAGAGACTCCTAGTAAAGGAAAACCAATGGAGCAGTGAGAGGGGTGTTGGAAAGCAGCTTTGATTTTCCTTAGAATGTTCTGCCCTAACTTGTCACTGTTATTTCCGACATGAACAGGTCCCCATGACCAGAGGCAGCAAATGCCCAACAGCAGTTCCCTCACCCACTTCCTCCTCCTGGCATTTGCAGACAGGAGGGAGCTGCAGCTCCTGCACTTCTGGCTCTTCCTGGCCATCTCCCTGGCTGCCCTCCTGGCCAACGGCCTCATC
>NW_020889541.1:0-2085 GCF_003945725.1 Corapipo altera
TTTGGGGGGCACTGGGATGGGAGGGGGAGGAACAACAAAGGCCCAAAACTGGGCAACCCCTGCCAGGCTCCTGGGGAGGGGCGAGGTAGAAACCAAGTGCAGAACCTGCCAGGCAAGTTGCTTGTGGTGGCCTGAGTGGCAGAGGCAGCTGCCAGAGGCAAGGGGACAAAGGCCCGGGTGCCTTTGGGCCTTGCAGCCCTGCCAGAGCCCTTGGCCATCTCTCCTGCGGGCTGTCCTGCCCTGGCCCTGCTGCTGCTCTGGCCTTGCAGGCTGCACACACCCCTCCTGCTTTCCCACCCCCTCCCAGCAGCATTTCTAGACCCTCCCTGATGTCTCGGCACCAGCTCTGGCTGTTGCCATGTGCACTTGGCCTTCTGAACTTGGATCCTGAGCCCCTGTGCCACAGGACATCCCTCCCAGAGTCCAGGCCCTTCTCCTGGGGGTCACTGCAGAGCTGAGCAGATCCAGGTCACCTCCCATTCCTCTGCCAACCCCCTGGGCCTGCTCTGGGCCCTGCAGGTCCTTGCCCTGCTCCCAAGGGCTGGGGGGGTGCTTAATGGTCAGGGCTTGGGTTTTAGAGCTCAGGCTGGGGATGAGGTAGAACTTTGGGAGGTTTGTTGTTCTGCTGGCGGTGTCTGGTTCATGATTAGGGGAAGAGCTTTTTGGACTGGGTTAGGATTAAAGCTTGGCTTTTTATACTGGTAATACAGGTTTGGGATTAGGGTGGGCATTAGAGGACAAATAAGAATTTGGAGTTCTGGGTTTCGGTTTTGCCTTTGTGATGGATAATGAGGCTATGAAAATTTAGGTTGCAAGGTTAAAGAATTTATTAAAGCCACAAGTAAGCAAAACGGCTAGCGGGGCGACCGGAGGAAACCCCGTGTTCCTGCCATGGTCCCCAAGAGGGAACAGCAAACAGCACTTCTTATACCCCTCTACAATCACCTCCCCCCCATGTCACGTCATTCGTCCATTGGCTCCGAGTTCGTGGGCTAAGTCCTCTGGTTCCTCTTTCGTGAGCTGATTCCAGGTTGATTCCTCTTTTCGTGGGCCAGCTTGTTACCGAGAGGCATCAGCCAACAGTCCAATAGCTGATAATGTCCATAGGCCGTGATGCTGGAATTTTCCACTGGAGGTGATGGTTGCTCAATTCGATCCTCGTGGTCAACCCCCCCCAGCAGGCTCCATCTTGCCCTCTATTAATATACTTAGAGCATGCATTTCCAACACAGCAAAATAGAAAGTGTCAAATCATCATTGCGTTGTGGTTTGTTAGTCCGCAGCTTGACAAGTCTTGTGGTTAGGCATTACATAACATTTGAACTTGTGATTTCAACAGGAAACACTTAATATAGCATAAGCACTTAACACAATATTATAACTTCATTAACCCTTTTCAACTTGATCTGCAAATTTTCCTTTGGTTACTTATAACACCTTCAAGGTCCGGTTGAGGTTGGGATTTGAGCAGTGGATTCCTTTCAGTGGGAGGGGCAGCACTTTGGGTAGTGTTGTGGCTTGAGGTTACAAAGAGGGTAAAGGTCCATCAGGAATGTTTTCACAGTCAGTTTTTCAGCACCCTCAGAATTACCTAAACCTGTTTTTACCTCATCTGTTGTTTTCCTATCTGTTGGCCAAGTCCCTCTTTCCTTCCCGAAATATCCAATCCTTTTTGTCCCAGTTCCGCCTAATCTCCCCCAAACTTTCATCTGGGTAAAATCAGCTTTGTGATGACACACATGGAATCAAGGGGCCATTGTGCCACTGCAGGGCCTCATGGAAACAAAGGAACCCTGGGACACTGTGCAAATCAAGGAGGCATTGTGCCACTGAAGGCCCTATGCACCAGAGGACACTGTGGAAACTCATGGAATGCAGGGGCCATTTTGGCACTACAGGGCCCTCTGGAGCCAAAGGAACCCATGGACAAATTGGAATCTCATGGAATCAAGGTACCATTGTGACACTACAGGGCCTTATGAATGCAAAGGAGCACCAGGACTCTGGAATCTTGTTATATGAAGGAGCCATTGTGACACTGAGGAATCCCATGGAATCCAGAGGCCATTGTGACCCTGAGGAATC
>NW_020889542.1:0-2084 GCF_003945725.1 Corapipo altera
GCCCGGCCCAGCCCGCGCCCCCCGGACCCCCGTGCGGCCGCTGCAGCGGCTCCTCCCGCCCGGCCCTGGGCGGGGGTCCCGGCCCGGGGGGCTCCGGGCACCCCAGACCACCGAGCTGGGCGCTCTGGGGGCCGCGTCGGGGCTCCGGCGGTGCCCGCTCCCGGGGGGTCTTGGCCGGGGGCTGCGGGGTGGGCTCGGGGGTGGGCAGCTCGGGGGGGTCGCGGGGCAGCGCGGGGTACAGGCGGGGCACGGGCGGCTGGGCGGGGGTCCGCGGGGCCGGGGGCTCCGGGGGAGCCTTGGGGACGGCGGGGCGGTGGCAGCAGGTGGCCACCAGCCCGGCCCCCAGGGCCCCCAGGGCGAAGGCGCCCAGCACGCAGCCCACCAGCACCGGCAGCGGCACCGCCAGCGCGGCCCCCGGCCCGGGGCGCCGCACCCCTGCTGATGGGACCACCCGTCAGCACCGCCGGAGGGGGGGCTGCACCCCCCGGAGCCCCCCCTTGTCCCCATCACACCCCTGAGGGTCCCTGTCCCTGCCTCCTCCCGTCCCTGGGGTCCCTTCCTGGTCCCTGGGGTCCCCCTCCCACCCTTGGAGCCCCTGCGGTCCCCCCTCACCCCTGGAGTCCCTTTCCTGACCCTGGGACCCCCACCCCGGGGTCCTTCTCCTTCCCGGGGGTCCCTCTCGCATTCCCGGGGTCTCTTCCCTGTCCTTGGAGGTCCCTTCCTCGTCCCTGGGGTGTCTCTCCCTCCCCAGAATCCCTGTCCCTCCCCAGTCCTTGGAGTCCCCCTCTCCTACCCCCGGGGTCCCTCCTGCTCCCTGGGATCCCTCTCCCAGCCCTGGGACCCCTCTCCCAGCCCTGGGACCCCCTGCCCCATCCCCAGGGTCCCTCCCCAGGGTCCCTCCCCAGGGTGCCCCGGTGGTGTCACTGACCGTGGGCCAGGTCCCCTTCCTCGTCCTCGTCCCCGTCCCCGTCCTGCCCCACCACTGGCACCTCTGTGGGGGCACAGCAGGGTCGGGCCAGGCCCCTCTGTCCTCTGGAGCCCCTCCTGTCCCCTGGAGCCCCCCCGTGTCCCCTCAGTGTCCTCCCCATCCTCCAGCATCACCCACCTGTGCCCGGGCCACCCCGGTGCCACCCCGGTGCCACCTGCATCCCCCCTGTCACCTCGTGTCCCCAGAAATGCCCACGGTGACCCTTTATGTCCCCAAATATTCCCACGTTCCCAGTGCCCCCCATGACTCCAATCCCCCCCTCCCAGTGTCCCCCACGTCCCCCCCACTTCACCTTGGCAGGTCCCGCTGATCCCGAGGGATCCCTCCACGTCCTGCTGGAAGCCACTCCTGGGGCACACAGAGGGGACGTCACCCTCTGTGCCCACTGTGCCCCCCCAGGAGATCCAGAGGGGGGGGTGAAGGTGGGGGACCCCCAGGAAGGGGGGGGACACTCACGGGAGGTCCTCGGAGAAGGGGACGCAGCCCTCGGGGGGCAGCCAGACACAGTAGGGGTCCCGGGCAGCCAGGCAGCTCCTGAGGGACACGGGGGGGATGGAGTGACCCTCAGGCAGTCCTGTGCCTCCCCACCCCCCCCCCCCCGGGCCCCCCCGTGCCCCCCTCACCTGCGGCAGGAGCCGTGGCGGCGGCAGCGGCTCAGGGGCACCCGCACGAGGCACCCGGCGAAGGCCACGAGCAGCTCCCGGCCCGGCGGGTGCAGCTCCAGCCCCAGCACCCGGCTGGGGACCCCCGAGACCCCTGGGGCCCGGCACCTGCCCGCCCCACAGTGCCCGGGGTGAGTGCAGCCCAGCCTGGCACCCACAGACCCCACAGATCACCAGAACCCACACCCTCATAGTGCCCGGGGTGAGTGAGCCCAGCCTGGCACCCACAGACCCCACAGATCACCAGAACCTGCCCCCCCAGAGTGCCCGGGGTGAGTGAGCCCACCCTGGCACCCACAGACCCCCAGAAACCACCCCACAGTGCCCAGGGTGAGTGAGCCCACCCTGGCACCCACAGACCACACAGATCACCAGAACCTGCCCCCCCCAGAGTGCCCGGGGTGAGTGAGCCCACCCTGGCACCCACAGACCCC
>NW_020889543.1:0-2084 GCF_003945725.1 Corapipo altera
AAAATGACCCCCTCATTAGATGAGGGAAAGGCTGGGGATGTGCCTCTCCTGCCTTCAGGAAAGCCTTTGAGCCCCTCTCCTGTAGGGGTGTCCCAGGGATGCAGGGGATGCATTCTGGGCATTGGAGTCCCTGCACAGCACACTGAGGCACAAGAGCAGTGTGTGCTGTGCTGTCACTGGGCAGGTGGGTCACCTGCCCTCCAAAGGGTATTTAAGGGGGCATTTTCCTTTCAATAAAGAGATTTGGCTGCTTGCCCTCTGAGCTGCTGGGTCAGGTCTTATTATATTGTATTAATAAGCCATAAACAACAATCTCATGATGAAAGAAAGTCTATCTGAATGGCTGTCATAAACCTGTGCACAGCCTTGCTTACCTTTAAAGATCCTTTACTTTGTCATTTGGTAACATTTTCACTACCAAGTTTTGCTGTGCAAAATTAAAATGTGGTACTGGAATTAGAAATAACATTCTCTTACTGCTCAGTCTTAAATGATTTGTTAAGATTAGGTGCAACTTGACAATAAAATTGAAAAAGTATAAAAAAAAGTATAAAATGTGTGTTTCCTTCTTTCTCAGTCATCTGTCACACAAACTCTGTATTGGATTTACTCACTTTCCTGAAGTCTTTCTGCTGCTTTGGCCCCAAACCTAATCCATCTGTTTGCAAGCAAACTGTTTCAAGTTGAACTGTATTTTTGAGCTCTAAGGTTTATGGGATTTCTCTTTTCTTTGTTTCTGTTTTTCTTTTCCTTTAAAATGGTGTGTATGTCACTCTACACTGTTCTTACTCAACAGCTACACCTACACATCTCTCAAGATCAAGAGCTGCTGAGGTTTTAAAATTGGAATTCAAAACTGGCTTAAATTAATTGTTTCCACTGGCATTTATTCAACCAAAGCTAATTCTGGAGGATGGCCATGGAAAGGGAATGCAAAAGGGACACACCTACACCAGCTAGAAATGGAAAAGCTTTCTTGACAAAAAAACCCCAACAAACCAACAACCAACCAAAACAAAACCACAGAACAAAACACTGACAGCAAAGTTCCCGGGGCCGACCCCGCGCACTCGGCACGGGCGGGGACCAAAATCTCGCCCGGGCCCTGATCGAGGGCTCAAGCCCCGCCCCGAGCTCATGAATATGCAGCAGGACGGGACATTTGCATCCCCCGGGACGGCCCATTGGTGGGGCGGCGGCCAATCAGGCGCCAGGGGCAGAGGGTGGGGGCGGGGCAGTGGCCTTGGAACAAAGCCTTGGAAATCTTTGATCCACACACGGGATGAGTGGAACCATCACTTACATCAGGGTTATCTCTACCTGCTGTCTTTGTGTCGTCTGACATCTAATGCGTGGGTTTTAAAACAACAGATTAAAGGGGTTGCACTTTTTAAAGGGGCAAGGAACACTCAATTCAACCCTCACAGCTGAATAAATAACACTACAATAAATACTGACATCAGAAAAGCATCTCTTTTAAGTCCTGAAAACCAGAAAAGGGACTTTCCACATGGGTGTCCTGTCATCCAGAATTATTAGGGAAGAATTCCATAGAATAAAGAAGTCTAGAAGTGTTCTGTGCAAAATCAAGGTGAGATTCTCTCTCTTCTAACATTTCACTGACCTAGGAAGCAAGAATTTGGCACAGAATTAATACCGGAGAAAAATGAGACCAGTGAAACCTCCTGAGCTCAGGAGAACCTGACCGTGCTGGGGAATCAGAGCTTTCCCCCTGGGAAATGAACTGCTCTGAAAGAGTGGGAAGAAACCAGGAACAAAGGTTGAGTTCAAATGCTCCAGAGTCACCAACTCCTTCCTCACCAAAAGGTCTGAGCTCCCCTTAACTCATCTCTAGACATCCCTGGAAATAAAACAGCCTGACCTTGAACCCGAGGGAAACAAAGGCAAATTCCATGGCTTTAGCTGAAACAAGGTTGGGGGTGGTGGTGACGTGTCACTCCTCTGACATCACATGTTCCTCATGACATCACATCCTTCCTGTGACATCACACCTCCCCTATAACATCACATATCTATGTCACATCCCCCTTATAACATCACATCTCCCTGTGATACCGTATCAT
>NW_020889544.1:0-2081 GCF_003945725.1 Corapipo altera
TGTGGAGCTGTTTGATTGTGGAGCTGTTTGATTGTGGAGCTGTTTGACTGTGGAGCTGTTTGACTGTGGAGCTGTTTAACTGTGGAGCTGTTTAACTGTGGAGCTGTTTAATTGTGGAGCTGTTTAATTGTGGAGCTGTGATTGTGGAGCTGTTTGATTGTGGAGCTGTGTAATTGTGGAGCTGTTTGACTGTGGAACTGTTTAATTTTGGAACTTTTTAATTGTGGAGCTGTTTGACTGTGGAGCTGTTTGACTGTGGAGCTGTTTAATTAATTGTGGGACTGTTTACTTGGGTCCCTCTGGGGCTCCTCAGTGGCTCCTTTGGCCTTAGGGAGCAGCTGCTCCCAGTTGGAATTTTGTGGTTCTCCCTCCCAGGCTCATCCCAGGCTGGGCTGGGAGTGCTCCGTGAATTCCTGGGCACTGGGTTGGGATGGCAGGGAATGTTCAGGGAGCTGGAAGGGCTGGAAAACATGGCTTAGAAAAGACATCCCTTCCCTGGCTGCTCCCTGGCAAGAGGCACGAGCTGATTTATTAACCCAGTGCTGAATATCTGGGCCTTTGGGGCAGCATTTGGGCAGAGATTTTGCTGCCTGAACTCTACTCTACCCTAAACTCTGCTCCCCTCGAGCACACTGGGAGTGGAACCCCCACCCAGAACCCCCCCACACTGTGTGTGATAATTTCTCTGATTTTTCTTTTACCCTCAGGTTCCGCGGCCTGGAGTTTTTTAAAAAGCATTTTTTTTTTTTTTTTTTTTTAAGACAGCAAGTTGGAAAATTTGGGAGGAACCTGAAGCGTTGTCATGGGCAGCTTTTGATGTGTTTGAAATGCCTCAGTTCAAGAGGCAGCAAACTTGAGAGTGACAGAATTCAGAAGTGGTTTCCACTTCAAATGTATCTCCCCTGTAGATAACCCCTCAGAAATGACACTTTGGATCCCACAGCACCAAAGCATATGATCAAATATGCAGCAGAAAATGTATTCAAGAATACAAAGGGGTGTCTAAACCCGTGTTTTTAAACATAAGTTTCCTTATATGTTATACATATGGGGGACTTAGCCAGGATTTTTCCTGTTTTCCAGGTGCATATACAATGTATAGAAACATTTGTGTTGTATGGAAACATTTGTATTGTATACAAGGGGCTGAGAGGGACTTCTGGAAATAAAGGTGTGGTTGCAGCTCTGTCAGTGTGTGTGTGTGGGATTGGGAGCAAAAATTGTGGAGTGTAAAATTCCTGCAGAAAGCAGGATTAACTCAGAGGAGGGGAAGGGGAGGGGCAGGCACTGAGCTCTGCTCTGTGAGTCGAGCAAATAAAATTTTGCAATGATTCCTGAAAAGCTTTTAATTGACCTCATAGTGCTGCAAGTCTCAGGACTTTTCTGGCTTGTCTTGTGAATTAATTTTAGGGAGTTTTTTAGTTATTGTTGTTGCTTAAATTCAATTTAGTTTATAGGGATTAGCTTCTTTACATAAAAAGTAACATTATGCAGCCACTGGAAGGCTTCCCTGATTATTTAACTGCTTGTGTGACAGCTGCTGTGGGAGGGATCTAATGGTTTGGTTAAATCATTTCATTTTGAACTGTGAATAATTTGGTAAGCTAAACTATGCTTGGTTCTTAAAAGTTGTTTTAAAGGTAGAAGGACCTGAGGGAATGCCCTGAAGTTGTGCCAGGGGAAGTTTAGGTTGGATCTCAGGGAGAGGTTCTTCTCCCAGAGGGTGGTTGGCACTGAACAGGCTCTCCAGGGCAGTGGGCACAGCCCCAAGGCTGCCAGAGCTCCAGGAGGGTTTGGACAATGTTCTGAGGGACAGGGTGGGATTGTTGGGGTGTCCTGGGCAGGGCCAGGGGTTGGACTGGATGATCCTTGTGGGTCCCTTCCTGCTCAGGATGTTCTGTGCTCACCAAATGATCACAGGTTTTGAGTCCTCCCCCTGCCTTGCCCTTGGCTCCCTGTGGGACCTGAGAACTGTGGGTGCAGCATCTGCTCTGGAGCAGCTCTGACCACAGAGGTGATGGGGTGGCCATAGAATCATAGAATCACAGAATCAGCTGGGTTGGAAGGGACCTCTGAGATCA
>NW_020889545.1:0-2081 GCF_003945725.1 Corapipo altera
GACCCACCTGTTTAAAGCTTTCCATGGGTTCTGCAGTTCCAGCTGTGTCTGTCCGGGGTGAAGCATCTCAGGGTGCCAGGGGGAAGGGGGAGGCGGGCGATATTCTCCCGGGGGGGGCTCTGAGCGGGGCTGCAGTTCCGCCCTCGGCCCACCGGGGGTCGCCGTGATCGGCGCCGCCGCGCCGTGTCCGCCAGAGGGCCCCCGCGGGACCGGCGGGCTCGGGGGTCCCGGGGCCGGCCCGGAGGGTCCCCGCGCCCCGGCCGATCCCAGCCCCGGCTCGGCGTCCGCACGAGGAAAGCGCCGCCGCTCTCCTGGGCCCGGGCCCCGGCGCAGTCCCGCCCCGGAGCGGCCCCAGTCCCGGTGTCAGCCCCGATCCCGCCTCGGTGCTCCGGCCCCGGGACCCGCAGCGTTCCCCGGCAGGAACCGGTCCCGTCCCCACTCAGCGGCCCGGGCTCGGCGCAGCGCCGGGAGCAGCCCCTGGGCCGGGGCTCCGGCCCCGAGCGCCGGTCAGTCCCGCCGCGGCCCGGGACGAGCGTCCTCCGCAGCCGCGGGGCGGGCGCGGCCCGGCCGGGTTTGAGCGGCGGGGCCGGGGCGGGGCCCGCACAGGTGAGCGGGGCGGGGCCGGGGCGGGGCCCGCACAGGTGAGCGGGGCGGGGCCGAGGCGCTTCGAGCCCCGGGAGCCGCCCCCGTTCGCTGGGGCAGTGCGCGGAGGGGCAGCAGCGCCCCGGGGTCGGCGCGGGGGCCTCGGGCTCCCACGTCTCCTTTTCGTTATTTTTGTCCTTTACCGTTTCTTTTGTCCCTTCTCTTCCTTCCCCCCCCCAACCCCGCTCCCCGGACCTCCTCCTCCGGATAGGGCCCGCGGGAAAGGTTGGGGTGACTCCCGATAGTCGGGGACGGGTTGGGGGGGTTTTGGGGTGACCTCAAGTGCCGAGGTGGGGGGTTCTGGTAATCCCGGCGAGGTTTTGGGGTGAACCCGGAGAGGGTTTGGGGGCGGTTTTGGGGCAAACCCAGGTGTCGGCGGGGGAGGAAGAGTCTGGGGGATTTTTGAGTGATCCGGAGGGGATTTCGGGGCTGGGGGTTGGAGTGAACCCGGAGGATTTTTGGGGTGACCCCAAGGGTGGTTTCAGGGGGTTTGAGGTGACCCCCTCCCCTCCCCCACCGCAGATTGGCCAAGGAGGAGATGCAGTTCCAGCACCTGGAGGACATCGGGGACCCGCTGGGGGACCCCCTAGACCACCCCGCACCCGCCCCACCCCTCCCCGCTGCACCCCAAGAGCAGCTCCGGAGTGGGGGGCGGCCCCTCCGAGACTCCCCCGGGACACGGGGACCCCCAGGACCGGTGGCTCCTCCACCCCAGCGCCGACCACGTGGTTTAATGGGTGAGACCCCCCCAAAAACACTCCCTGCGGCTCAACCATGTACAAGCCCCCACAGAATCCATCCAAAATAAACCCCCAGCGCTGAACCCTGAGGCTTTGTTGGAACATTTTCTTTTGGGTTTGGACACACGAGACCTCCCCGAGAATTGTAGTACAAAACCAGACGTGCTAAAAGCCCCACAAAAGGGGAGGGGGACAGGGCCCGGACCCTCTCCCCAAAAAGAGAACCGAAGGGGGGGCTCTGGCTTGTAATGTCTGAATGGGACACACACCCACCCCCACCCTGGCACGAAACACCCCCGGCCAGCTGAGGGGGGACCCCAAAACAATCCCGGACCGGGGGGGTCCCTCCCACGACAGCTGAAGCGCGTCCACCCACCCACCCCCCCCCAAAGAACCCCTGGCCGGGAATGGCAGGACGGCGAAAGGTCGAAGGGCCACGAAACGAAGGGGACGCTCCAAACCCCAGTGAGGAGTAACAGGGACCCCCAAAACCCGAGGACGGGTAGAGGCGGTGCCCTAAATACCAGGGCTGGATAACAGGCACCCCCTCAGACCCCAGGGACGAGTGGGTCAGAGCGCTCCCGGCCCAGTGGGGCGGGGCGGCGGCCGCGCGTTAGGGCCTTCCTCGGAAATAAAAATCGAGCTTCTCCCCGCCCGGCTCGTGTCAGTGACTCTTTCTCCACGGATTCCCACGCCCCG
>NW_020889546.1:0-2080 GCF_003945725.1 Corapipo altera
GCAGTTGCACAATAAAGATTTAGCATGGGGATATCATCTCCGTCTTGCGCGTCTTACTGAGGGGAAAGTTCTGCAAGTTCAAACGGTGTCTCCCGGGAGTGCAAGTATGTGGAACGTTTCAGCCTGTTAACAGTGTTCCATAGACAGACAGTGATTTGCCCGGTCATTTGAAGCGTGGCGCTGCAAGCGCTTAGCAGTCTCCTGCGCCTTGTAGGAAGCAAAGTCTTAGCTTTTTGGCGGTGATACCGCTTGCCATCCTGCTGAATAAGGGAGACCCTCCTGTTGAGTCTTCTGCGTGTGACTCCCTGTGAAGAGAGAGCCTCCGTCCTCTTTGTAGCTGCCTTTTAAGTAGCGGAATATTGTGATGATGTTCCTCTTTTGCAAGGGAGAAAAGCCCGAACTCCTTCTGGCTTTCCTCATAGGGCAGGTTCTCCAGCCCTTTGATCATCTCTGCGGCCCTCCTTGGGACCGTCTCCAGTCTGTCTGCGTCTTTTTTTTGAATTGCGGGGACCAGAACTGGACACAGCGCTCCAGGTGAGGCCTGCAGGGGGGTGGCCTCTCTGAGAAGAGGCCAGGGTCTGCCCTGCTCTGGACACAGCTAGTTCCCGACAGCTAGGCATCGGACTCGCCAAGGACCAAATCTGAGCAACTCGGCAACTGGCAGCCGGCCAAAGTCTGGTGTAAGAAAGCCTAAAAGGCAGATTCCTCCGTGAAGAAGTTGTACGGGGTTGGTGGTTGAGAGACTGATAGTGACTGGGGTAGGAACAGGACGTTTTGGAGATAGGAAAGCCCGGCAATATCTGTGGATCCAGTCACTTTGAGAGGGGGAAATTTCAATGGAGAAAGCCTTCTTTCTGAGCAATAAGAGGTTCTCGTGAGAAAAAGGATCTAGTCTCTGTTTCTTCTTGCTTGGTAATGCAAGCGGCAAAGAACTGGAACCACTGCAAGCAAAGGGATGAAAATGCGCAGAGCCCGTTGGGTGCTCTTTGTGCGTGTGCGTTGGAAACCCTAGACCATCTACAAAGAGGTCACAGCGTTGATGTGAGGTTGGTCTGGCTAAATGTGATAAAAACGGAGCCTTAGGGAAGGCAAAGCCTTGAGGATGTGAAGGGTTAAAGGACAATAAGTAAGGCTGGCAATGTCATTCCCGACCCTTTTGGCAGGAAGGATTAGGAGCGAATGTTGCTTTGACTGAAGTGCAGGCACCAATCCCAATGTTGCTTTGACTGAAGTGCAGGCACCAATCAGTCTTTTCTAACTGCAATTTCAGTAGCAAAGGAGACCCAAAGCTTAGAATCGGGCACCAATGATGCTGTATTGGGTGTGGCTGAGCTGGAGTTCATTTTCCCCATAGCAGCCCTCACCATGCTGTACTTTGCATCGGTAGCTAGAAAGGCATTGATAACACACCAGTGTTTTGGGTACTGCTGATTCTCCAACATTCTGCCCCTGCATCAGTAGGCTGGAGGTGGGCAAGGTCCTGGGAGGGGACACAACTAGGCCAGCTGACCCAAATTGGCCAGAGGGATATTCCATACCATATGACGTCAGCTCCGATATAAAAGCTAAATAAAGGAGGAGGAAGCGGGGGACATTTGTCATTTACAGTGTTTGCCTTTTGGAGCAACCGCTTTGTGTGCTGAAGCCCTGCTTCCTGGGAAGTGGCCGCACAGCACTTGCTGATGGGAAGTAGAGGATAAAATTCCATTTACTATTTTTCTTCTTTGTTTGTGCGCACTCAAACATGCGCTTTTGCTTTAGTAAACTGCCTTATCTCCACCTGGGAGTTGTTTTCCCTCTCCTTTTCTCTCCCCTGTCCAGCTGAGAAGGGGGAGTGATAGAACGGCCTGGTGGGCACCTGACGTCCAGCCAAGGTCAACCCACCACAGATGCTTTTGATGCTGTCCAGGTGTGGCAGGAGAAGAGTCAGAGATCACTTGGACCAATCTGATCTAGTAGTTAGTTTACTGAGTTCTAATCAGTAAAGTTAGGTACGTAAAATATAAAATAAGTACCGATGGATTGGCGGTCAGTTGTCTGCTCTTTACTACACTTAAAGTTAGTATAGGATACAAAGGTT
>NW_020889547.1:0-1035 GCF_003945725.1 Corapipo altera
TGCTGGGGATAACGGCTGCTGTTGCCTGTTTTCAACCTTGCCCCCCAACTGACAGCCCAAATCCCAAAATTGCATACAGACGAAGATTCCTCCAACAGCAAAGAGACCATGACAGAAAGTTCTTGCTGCTCACGGAGTGCCCAGCCTGGCCAACCAATTGGACCACAAAGACAAAGCTTGCAGACTTTCTTTCCAGAGGAGAAGGGTTGCTGTTTCCTGGTTTCAACCTTGCCTCCCAAATGCCAGCCCTACATCCAAAATTGCAGACGCATGAAGATTCTTCCCACAACAAAGGGGCCAGCACAGAAAGCTCTTGCTGCCCATGGAATTCCCAGGGACACACACTAACTGCAGCACCAGGTCAAAGTTTCCAGGTGTTCTTTCCTGGGGAGAAGGGCTGTTGTTTCCTGTTTTAGAACCAACCTACCAAACGAAAGCCAGACTCCCAAAATTGCATACGCACGATGATTTCTCTCCAACCAAAGGTGCCAGCACAGAAAGCTCTTGCTGCCCATGGAGTCCCCAGGCTGACAAACCAACTGCACCATAAACCCAAAGCTTCCAGGTTTCCTTTCCTAGAAGTAAGGGTGTTAGTTCCTGTTCTCAGCCCTGCCTCACAACTGACAGCCCGAATCCCAAAATGGCATCCAAACAAAGATTCCTCCCACACCAAAGTTGCCAGCACAGAAAGCTCTTGCTTCTCATGGAGTCCCCAGGCTGCTCCACTTACTGCCCCACAAAGCCAAAGCTTCCAGGTTTTCTTTCCTGGGGATAACGGTTGCTGTTTCCTGTTCTCAGCCCTGTCTCACGACTGCCAGCTCGAATCCCAAAATGGCATACGGAGAAAGATACCTCGAAGAACAAAGGTGCCAGTAAAGAAAGCTACGACTGACCGTAGAGTGCCCAGCCTGACTCACCAACTGCACCACAAAGTCAAAGCTTGCAGGCTTTCTTTGCTGGGGATAACGGCTGCTGTTTTCTGTTTTCAACCTTGCCTCCCAACTGACAACCCAAATCCCAAAATTGCATACAGAC
>NW_020889547.1:1045-2080 GCF_003945725.1 Corapipo altera
TGCTGGGGATAACGGCTGCTGTTGCCTGTTTTCAACCTTGCCCCCCAACTGACAGCCCAAATCCCAAAATTGCATACAGACGAAGATTCCTCCAACAGCAAAGAGACCATGACAGAAAGTTCTTGCTGCTCACGGAGTGCCCAGCCTGGCCAACCAATTGGACCACAAAGACAAAGCTTGCAGACTTTCTTTCCAGAGGAGAAGGGTTGCTGTTTCCTGGTTTCAACCTTGCCTCCCAAATGCCAGCCCTACATCCAAAATTGCAGACGCATGAAGATTCTTCCCACAACAAAGGGGCCAGCACAGAAAGCTCTTGCTGCCCATGGAATTCCCAGGGACACACACTAACTGCAGCACCAGGTCAAAGTTTCCAGGTGTTCTTTCCTGGGGAGAAGGGCTGTTGTTTCCTGTTTTAGAACCAACCTACCAAACGAAAGCCAGACTCCCAAAATTGCATACGCACGATGATTTCTCTCCAACCAAAGGTGCCAGCACAGAAAGCTCTTGCTGCCCATGGAGTCCCCAGGCTGACAAACCAACTGCACCATAAACCCAAAGCTTCCAGGTTTCCTTTCCTAGAAGTAAGGGTGTTAGTTCCTGTTCTCAGCCCTGCCTCACAACTGACAGCCCGAATCCCAAAATGGCATCCAAACAAAGATTCCTCCCACACCAAAGTTGCCAGCACAGAAAGCTCTTGCTTCTCATGGAGTCCCCAGGCTGCTCCACTTACTGCCCCACAAAGCCAAAGCTTCCAGGTTTTCTTTCCTGGGGATAACGGTTGCTGTTTCCTGTTCTCAGCCCTGTCTCACGACTGCCAGCTCGAATCCCAAAATGGCATACGGAGAAAGATACCTCGAAGAACAAAGGTGCCAGTAAAGAAAGCTACGACTGACCGTAGAGTGCCCAGCCTGACTCACCAACTGCACCACAAAGTCAAAGCTTGCAGGCTTTCTTTGCTGGGGATAACGGCTGCTGTTTTCTGTTTTCAACCTTGCCTCCCAACTGACAACCCAAATCCCAAAATTGCATACAGAC
>NW_020889548.1:0-2080 GCF_003945725.1 Corapipo altera
CTTCTTGGGTAGTGAGAAGTTTTTATGGTGGCACCTTTTGTCTGGCAAGAATCTTTATTTGGAGTAAATTTTCCAGGAGGTGGGACAGGCCATTGTGGAGCAGGGTTGGAAAAAAGGGAACAGCAGCTCTTTCTACCAGGAAAAAAAGTCTGGAAGCTTTGACTTTGAGGTGCAGTTGTTTTTGTAGTCTGGGCACTTCTTGGGCAGGAAGAGTTTTCTGTGGTGGAACCTGTTGTCTGGTAGAAGTGTCCATTTTCATTCAATTTTCCAGGAGGTGGGACAGGTCATTGCAGAGAAGACTTTAAAAAAAGGGAAGAGCAGCTCTTTCACCTAGGAAAAAAAGTCTGGAAGCTTTGGCTTTGAGGCGCAGTTGTTGGGGCAGCCTGGGCACCTCTTGGGCAGCAAGACCTTTCTGTGGTGGCTCCTTTTCTCTGGCAGGAATCTTCATTTACATTCAGTTTTCCAGGAAGTGGGACAGGCCTTTGTGACGCAGGGCTGAAAAAAGGGAACAGGAGCGCTTTCCACCAGGAAAAAAAGTCTGGAAGCTTTGGCTTTGAGGTGTAGTTGGTGGGGCAGCCTGGGCACTTCTTGGACAGCAAGAGGTTTTTGTGGTGGCACCTTTTGTCTGGCAGGAATCTTCCTTTGGAGTAAATTTTCCAGGAGGTGGGACAGGTCACTGTAGAGCAGGGTTGGAAAAAAGCGAACAGCAGCTCTTTCCACCAGGAAAAAAAGCCTGGAAGCTTTGGATTTGAGGTGCAGTTGTTGGGGCAGCCTAGGTACTTCTTGGGCAGGAAGACCTTTCTGTGGTGGCACCTTGTGTCTGGCAGGAATCTTCATTTACATTCAATTTTCCAGGAGGTGGGACAGGCCGTTGTAGCGCAGGGCTGAAAAAAGGGAACAGCAGCTCATTCCAAAAAGAAAAAACGTCTGGAAGCTTTGGGTTTGTGGTGTTGTGGGTGGAGCATTATGGGCACTTCTTGGGTAGTGAGAAGTTTTTATGGTGGCACCTTTTGTCTGGCAGGAATCTTTATTTGGAGTAAATTTTCCAGGAGGTGGGACAGGTCACTGTAGAGCAGGGCTGGAAAAAAGGGAACAGCAGCTCTTTCTACCAGGAAAAAAAGTCTGGAAGCTTTGACTTTGAGGTACAGTTGTTTCTGTAGTCTGGGCACTTCCTGGGCAGGAAGATTCTTCCGTGCTGGAACCTGTTGTCTGGTAGAAATGTCCATTTTCATTCAATTTTCCAGGAGGTGGGACAGGCCATTGCAGCGCAAGGCTGAAAAAAGGGAACAGCAAATCTTTACACCAGGAAAAAAAGCCTGGAAGCTTTGGTTTCGACGTGCAGTTGTTGGGGCAGCCTGGGCACTTCTTGGGCAGCAAAACCATTCTCTTTTGGCACCTTTTGTCTGGCAGGAATCTTCAGTTGGATTCAATTTTCCAGGAGTTGGGACAGGGCTTCGTAACGCAGGGCTGAAAAAAGCGAACAGGAGCGCTTTCCACTAGGAAAAAAAGTCTGGAAGCTTTGGCTTTGAGGTGTAGGTGGTGAAGCAGCCTGGGCACTTTTTGGGCAGCAAGAGGTTTCTGTGGTGGCACCTTTTGTCTGGCAGGAATCTTCATATGGAGTAAATTTTTCAGGACGTGGGACAGGCCATTGCAGCGCAGGGCTGAAAAAAGGGAACTGCAGCTCTTTCGAAAAAGAAAAAAAGTCTGGAAGCTTTGGCTTTGAGGTGTAGGTGGTGGGGCAGCCTGGGAACTTCTTGGGCAGGAAGATGGTTTTATGGTGGCACCTTTTGTCTGGCAGGAATCTTTATTTGGAGTAAATTTTCCAGGAGGTGGGACAGGCCATTGTAGAGCAGGGCTGGAAAAAAGCGAACAGCACCTCTTTCTACCAGGAAAAAAAGTCTGGAAGCTTTGACTTTGAGGTGCAGTTATTTGTGTAGTCTGGGCACTTTATGGGCAGGAAGAGTCTTCCGTGCTGGAACCTGTTGTCTGGTAGAAATGTCCATTTTCATTCAATTTTCCAGAAGGTGGGACAGGCCATTGCAGCGCAGGGCTGAAAAAAGGGAACAGTAGTTCTTTCCAC
>NW_020889549.1:0-2079 GCF_003945725.1 Corapipo altera
AGTGCCCAGGCACCAGGACTCAGGGATGCTGGGAGCTCCAGGGATGGCCTGGAACTGGGATCCAGGGGTGCTGCAAGTCCCAGGGATGGGAAATTAAATCATCAGGATTCAGGAATGCTGGAAACCCAAGGATGGCCTGGAACTGGGATTCAGGGGTGCTGCAAACCCCGGGATGGGAAATAATTCACCGGGATCTGGGAATGCTGCAAGGCCCAAGGATGCCCAAGCACCAGGATCCAAGGATGCTGCAATTCCCAGGAATGGGAAATAAATCCTTGGGACTCAGGGATGCTGGAAACCCCAAGGATGGTCCAGCACTGGGATCCAGGGATGGGAAAGAAATCCCTGGGATCTGGGGATGCTGTGAGTCCCAGGGAAGCCCCAGGATTGGGATTCGGGAACCTTGCAAGTCCTGGGGATGGGAAATGAAATCACGAGGACTCGGGAATGCTGCAAATTCCAGGGATGCCCCAGCACCAGGATCCCGGGATGCTGGAAACACTGGGAAGGTAAAAAACTCCCCCAGAGCCAGGGATGGGAAAGAAATCCCTGGGATCCAGGTGATCAGACCTGGGAAATGAAAGCACTGGGACCCAGGAATGCTGGGAACCCCCAGGATGCCCAAGGAGCGGGATTTGGGATTGCTGTGAGTGCCAGGGATGGGAAAGAAATCCCTGGAATTCAGGGATGCTGTGAGTGCCAGGGATGGGAAAGAAATCCCTGGAATTCAGGGATGCTGTGAGTGCCTGGGGTGGGAAAGAAATCCCTGGGATCTGGGGATGCTGTGAGTGCCAGGGATGGGAAATAAATCCCTGGGATCTGGGGATGCTGCAAATCCCAAGGATGGGAAAGAAATCCCTGGAATTCAGGGATGCTGTGAGTGCAAGGGGTGGGAAATAAATCCCTGGGATCTGGGGATGCTGCAAGGCCCAGGGGTGGGAAATTAAATCCTTGGGACTCGGGAATGCTGAAAATCCAAGGATGGCCTGGAAGTGGGATTTGGGGCTGCTGTGGACCCCAGGGATGGGAAATATATCCCCAGGATCCAGGGATGCTGGGAATCCTAAGGATGACAAATAAACCTCCGGGATCCAGGGATGCTACAAGGCCAAGGGATGGGAAATGAAATCCCAGGGATGCTGGGAACTCCAAGGATGTCCCAGCACTGGGATCTGGGGATGCTGTGAACTCCAGGGATGGGAAAGAAATCCCCAGGATCCAGGGATGTTGTGAATCCCAGGGATGGGAAAGAAATCCCCAGGATCCGGGGATGCTGTGAATCCCAGGGATGGGAAAGAAATCCCTGGAATTCAGAGATGCTGTGAGTGCCAGGGATGGGAAAGAAATCCCTGGGATCTGGGGATGCTGTGAGCTCCAGGGATGGGAAATAAATCCCTGGGCCTCAGGAATGTTGGAAATCCCAAGGATGGCCTGGCACCAGGATCCTGGGATGGTAAATGAAATCCCTGGGATCCAGGGATACTGTGAGTCCCAGGAATGGTAAATCCCTGGGATCTGGGGATACTGCAAGGCCCAGGAATGGGAAAGAAATCCTTGGAATCCAGGGGTGGATGCTGCAAACCCCAAGGGTGGCCTGGCACTGGGATTTGGGAATGCTGTGAACCCCAGGGATGGGAAAGAAATCCCTGGGATCTGGAGATGCTGTGAGGTCTGAGGATGCCCCAGCACCAGGATCCAGGGATGCTGCAAATCCCAGGAAGGGCAAATTCAATCCTGAGGGCTCAGGAATGCTGTGAAGCCAAGGATGGCCTGGCACTGGGATCTGGGAATGCTGCAAGCCCCAGGATGGGAAATAATTCACTGGGGTGGTAAATAATTCCCCAGGATTTAGGAATGCTGCAATCCCAGGATGGGAAATAATTCACTGGGGTGGTAAATAATTCCCTGGGATCCAGGGAAGCTCAAACCCAGGATGGGAAATAATTCCCTGGGATCCAGGGAAGCTGCAGATCCCAAACCTGGCAAACTCCATCAGGGTGACTCAGGAATGCTGAGAACCTCTAGGATCCATCCCAGGACGAGAAAGAAACCACCTGGAGCTGGGATGGCAAATAAAGC
>NW_020889550.1:0-2079 GCF_003945725.1 Corapipo altera
AAAGGTACAATACCAGGCCTGTCTGCTTCATGCAGCTTGGGAAATTAGGGGTCTAAATCCTGCTGGCTTCAACTCCCTGTAGTGCTGCTACTTTAAACCCAGGATGACATTCTCATTCCCCTCCTAAAACAAAACAAGACACCCCAAAAATCCAGCCACACCATTCATTTTCTCTCCAACAGACTGTCTCACCAGTGGTCTAACTGCTCCCCTGGCACTTTCCTCTGTCTCCAGGTGTGCATCTGTGGTGGGTTTGATGGTGATCAGTGCCTGAGCTCAGCTGAAGTGTTTGACCCTGCCACAAACCAGTGGTCCCTGATCGCCCCGAGGAGCAGCAGGAGGAGCGGGGTTGGGGTGATGGCGCACGGGAACCAGGTGTACGCGGTAAGGGCCACCACCCCCCCGCACTGCAGGCTTTTGCATGGCTGCAGTTCCCACAACACCAGGCTGGCCATGTGTTTATGTGAGGTTTAGGGAAGTCAGAACCAGAACAGTTGGTGGACTTACCAAGAATGTTATCACCCATCACATGCTTTTTGGCAAGAAAAAGATGTGGGCAATGTTTAAGCAGCTGCAGCAAACAACTTATCTTCTGCCACTACCAACAGCATCAGCAGCACACAGCAGGGCTTGGGCCTGTTCATTCATTGTTTATCTTCTCCATGGACTGCATCCAATCCCTGGAGAACTGTCAAATCTGACAGCTGCACACAGTGCCTTGGGAAGCTCCCAAGGGAGCAGACTGCGATAAGCAAGCACCGTGTTCTGAAATCCTGTGCTCTCCACCATGCTCAGACCACCGCCAGGGAGGCAGAGGCAGCTCCCATCTCAGTGCTGCGTGACAGGATCTGGCTGAGGGAAGGCCCTTTTCAGCTCTGTCCCTTTGGCATTCGCAGGTCGGAGGGTTTGATGGAAACAGCCAGCTCCAGACCGTGGAAGCGTATAACCCCGTCACCAACGCCTGGCATGCCGTGCCCTCCATGCTAAACCCACGCAGCAACTTTGGCATCGAGGTGATGGACGGCCTGTTGTTTGTGGTCGGGGGCTTTACCGGGTTCAGCACCACCGTGGCTGTCGAGTTCTACAAGGAGGACACCAACGAGTGGTACGACGCCCACAGCATGAGCATCAGCCGCAGCGCCGTCAGCTGCTGCGTGGTGCCAGGGCTCTCCAACGTCATGGAGTACATCATCAGGCCACACTACTACCGGCACAACAACTCCACGGACATCTCGTTCAGCACTTCAACTCGGAGCGCGCCATTGTAAATAGTTCCCCCTTAGCTAAGTCTTGTGATCAACCACCACTGGATGCTCCTGCAAATAGTCCTGCTGAGCCAATAAAGTCTTCTGAGCATCCCACCATTGGATGCCTGTGTAAATAGTTCTCTTTAGCTAGTAAAGTCTCTAGAGCAGGAAGGGGAGCATGTTCTCTTGTTCTAAAATAGAAACGATTGCTACAGGCCAAAAGAATCATTAGGATTTAAAGCTTTCACTCTGTGGCACCACAGAACATGTGTTATCAGCCACAGCCTGTACAGTAACTTAAAAAATCAAAAGTACAATGGGATGCTAGAGAAAGAAAAGGTTTATTTTCATTAATTCATCTCTTACAATAAACTTTAGTACAGTGTATTTAAGGTTAAGAACATGACAGCAGGATTTGTTTCAAAGGGCCTATCACACACCCTACTTTACCTCACAGGTAAGGAAGGACAGGAGTACTGCTCCTCAGAAACCTCTTGCCCCTCCGTTCATGTCCCAGGAGAGCAGAGCTGCTGTGACCAACAGTGACATGGACCCAGGAGGAAGATCTGACTATCAATGGTCTTCAAAGAGCTTGTTAGTTCCACACTATACATTCATATTAGTAACAGAGTTAGATCCTCAGGAGCACCTGTTTTATTAGACTCCACCCAGGACTGTCAAACAGGAGAGATGGTTTGTACCCCAACCTAGGGTGGACAGAGCTGAAAATGAATCCAAGCCACAAACCACTTACTTTACACTTGCTTTTCAAAACCTGTTGGATGTTACAACATCCTCTTACAAGGTTGTGTTAAGAACAACCTAAACAGTT
>NW_020889551.1:0-2077 GCF_003945725.1 Corapipo altera
CAATTGCAGCATTCCCAACCCAAAAGGAGGACTGTGAGTCTGTGGCAGCGGCTGCTCCAGGTCCCGCTGAGCCAGGTGTGCTCGCGCTTGCCGAGGGTGTCGCAGCAGGGAGGGTTTCTGCAGTAGGAAGGGCGAGGGATGTGGCTCTTTGTTCTTGCTCTTCACATTTGCAGACTCATAAACTGTTTCTCGTCACATGTGACACCTTTGCCTTAGGGAGACTTGAGAGTGAACTCAGGATTGGGAACCAGTCAGTGCATAGTTTGTACGGGTCTAATTACGTCAATTAAAACGTTCTCTGTGTCGTGCAAAAGTCATGAGTCATTTAAATTCTGACAGGAGGGTTTCTTTAAATCAGCTGAGGCTGCATTCATAAAACCATGGTATCATTCCCCTGCTGTTAATATTGAGGGCAACCCTGCTAAATTAACTGAAGGTTTTGGTAACCTATGTTATTATGGCTGGGTTCTTTTCCTTTTACAATTATCATGTAGAGGGGAAGAGAATGGTAATGGCCTGGAGGCAGGGGTCTGAAAAATCAGTGTCTCTACTCATAAAGCAATGTAGAGTGAAATGCTTAGAGTTTGACTCATTTATCCCAAAGAAACAAGCAGAACTGCTTCTAAGAGACCTCTGTTTTTTGTTTACAGGTATTATAAATAGGAAAACCCCCATAATTCAAAACAAGCAAACAAATAATGGAACTTACTAGAATGTTGGTAAAACTGTGTGTCCCTTGCAGCTCAGGATATCATCCTTCTCTTGTACCATTTTGAAGCAGTACAGGAGGATTGTGTCTTTCCCCTTTTCTGCTCCCTTTCTCCCTCCTCCTCATCCTCAAGGCCCAAATCGTGCTTCCTTGTTTTCTAGGTGGAGACAGAGAGGTACCTGTCTAAAGCTTGTCACTTCCTGTTGAAGTGAGATGCTCTTGGCTTCAGGGCTTAACTTCTGGGTCCCTTTCCAATGGCAGCTCAGGAGCAAAAAACAGCCTGTTTGTCTCACATCTATTTACCCAACTGTGGGCCTGACCAGAATTCCCCACTGAATGAAAGATAACGGGGTGTGTGCTACCTGGAAATAAACCAGTAACTTCTCATCCAAATTCCCTGCTCCAAAGTTCATCATCACTTCAGCTCCTAACAGCGAACATGGTTTGTCATCAGTTCTGCTTGGAGTTAAATGACCCAGTAGCAATTCAGCCGTGTTGGCACTTCCCATTCTTTTCCTTGTGTCATTTGTAACAGGAGTGTGATCCAGCACTCGTTGCACAACTTGAGATATACTCGGAATGATGAAAAAACACTAGGGCTTGGTTGTGCAACCAGCGTGCAGCCCTGCCCCAGTGGGTGCTCTGGGCAAGATTCTGCTTTAGAGTGGTGGAATCCCTCCAGGCTTCCTTTGCTGCCTGAGAACTGTGCCCGTTGTTCCATTGGGATCACACGCTCCTGGAAATGCGTGACCTGCTCCGTGAGTGTTGTAGAACAGGTGACTTGTACCGTGCCAGGTTGGAACAGCTGCTGATCCAGGCCACTGTGCAAGATGTGGAAATGGAAAAGAGCTTTCTGTGTGTGTCTGTGTGCAGGACCACGATTGCTCTTCTCTCTTTCTCCCATCCCCATGTAGTACTTTTAAAGAGCTGTCTGCATCCTGGCTGCTGGTTGGTGACTTGTTGCAGTGAGCCTTTTTCGTGTGGCACTCCACCTCTGAGTGCTCTTCTGTTCCCTTGCATCCCTGGCTGTGGGAATAGCTCAGATCAGGTGCTTCTGTTGTTACTCCTGAGTGTGAGGAGATGCATCTCTGCGTGTTGTCTCTTATTCTCCCCCAGACTTGGGGCCCTGTTTTTCTGCTTACTTGGATGGTAACTGTCCATGCAGTTTATTCCTCCCCTCTGGTTCCCTCCCAACTCCTTGCATCGTGAGTTCCAACAATGCTGCCCTTGTCCAGCCTACCCCTCCCTAAAATCTCTTTGAGTACCACACAGCTTTTGGATTTCTTGCCAAAGCATCGTATTTCCTGTTAAGCACACCTGACACTTTGTATCCTTCTAAAGCTTTTCCCATCTTGTCCCTTTATCCCT
>NW_020889552.1:0-2077 GCF_003945725.1 Corapipo altera
AGACCAGTAGACAGTGACAATATTGTTCTAATGTTAATGTCACTGGAGCACAGAGTGAGATCACTTCTGAGTTATGTTTCTTTAATTAGTGATTGGGAATAAAGAGAAAATCACATAGTTGATGACACTTTAGCATTTATTTCACACTCTTAACACTAAGGTATTTTGCAGCTGGACTTTGAATAAGGTTCCATGGTATATTGCAAATTTCTATCTCAAGTTAACAGTCTACTTCTTCCCAAAGAAATTCTCAGCAGCTAACACCCTTTCATCATCTGGCTCTTTCCCTGATGCCTTGAGTTTGTTGCTCCTTCTGGTAAATACCCATTTGACACAATGCACTGGGCAGCTTCTGCCAAGTGCCACTGAATCTCACTTCTTCCCTTGCCTTGAGGTCGTTGTGCTTTAAGAATCTGGCTGTTCAGATGCCCTGAAATGTCTCTAGTATTTCAGTGTGAAGAAGCTTCAAGATGTGCTGTTTGGCACACAGGAAAAATGACCTGCCCAGAGAACCATGGAAATGTAGGTGCTGTTCAGTAATTCCCCTGGACTGGGACAGGCACTGCTGAGGATTTTTTCCTTCCTCTCTCTGATTCCGTTCCCACTGTTTTGTACAGACTCCTTGGGGTCAGATTTTACACTGTACAGTTTGAGAAGTTAGTGCAGATGTGTGTTTGCAGGCATGTTCTTACTCAGTATTCCCTTATAAAATTCAGTAAACTGATACCTGGCTTGAGCTTCCCCCCCCCCCCCGTACTATTTTTATTTATTTCTCCAGAACATCTGGAGAAAATGATGGTACACTTAGCCCAAGTTTCCTTGCTGCTCTAATCTCTTCACCTTTTTTTCTTTTCCCTTCCCCCAAACTGATGGGTAACTGTGAAGCCCAAGTTCAGGAATGGAGTTGGAATTCCAGGCCCCAGTCTGGGGGAGGTGACACTTTGAGTCCCAACTTCAGGAATGGAGTTGGAATTCCTTGCCCCAGTCTGGGGGAGGTGACACTTTCAGTCTCCAGGGGAAAAAGCCAACTGCTTTGTTTATCAACATGCAAAAGACAGCACTGTGGAAATTAGGGCCTAGAAAAAACTGTAGCTTTGTAGAGAATGGAGCAGCTCATTACAGGGGTGAGCTGCAACTCCTAAAACTGCCATTTCAACTCCTGTTTCCACTGCCACCGCCGTTTGAACTGCCGTGACAGCTGGCAGCCAGTCAAATGCTGCAGTCACGGGGTTTTCCTTATAAAGTACGATTATCTGTTGCTGTTGGGTTATAAAAGGAGGGCTGCAACTCCAATAAACTAGTCTCAGCTTCACCCCCCTGAGCCCGTGCCTCAATACACCACAAATGGTGCCCCATGTTGGGGCATGAAAGAAATTATGCTGTTTCTCCAGTGGTGTAGCTCAGCTGAACACAAGGAAGGAAAAAGCACTGAAAGGAAGCGACAAGAGAGCTCTCAATTACCTTACGCTGGATGATAAGGTAAGCAGCTGAGAATGAAATGGGAACCCCTTTAACGAAAAAGCATAAGGCAGTCTCACAAGCCTTTGCTGAAATCTTTAAAAAATATGAGAAAACAGTACAGGAGGAAAATTTAGAATGTCTCCTTTTGTGGGCATCCAAAGCTAATCCCACATTAAACAGTGACTTAGCATATGACTGTAGAGTTTGGGATGATATCGATGTCAGACTCTGGGACAGCACCACGCTAGGCGATAAGATAGCAACCTCTTTATTAACAACATGGAGAGCAGTTTACGAAGCTTTGCAAGCTCACTCCAGCTCCGCAGACAACCGTGTAAAAACGGCAACTAATTCTGAGCCACTCTCACAGAAGGAGCTGAAATTTTGTGTGCCACCCCTGCCCCATGACCCACCCCAACCGCAATCTCCCGTGTTGCCTTTCGTGTCGCCAGAGCCGCCTTCATTGCCAGCATCGCTGCGGCCACCTAAGGCACAGCCCGCAGCGTGGCCAGAAACAAAGGCCTCCTCCTCCACGCCACATTCACGTGGACTTCTCTTCTGTGGTTCCGCTGCCACAGCACCAGTTTCTCGGTCAGATGACTCCGAGGAGGACCCA
>NW_020889553.1:0-2075 GCF_003945725.1 Corapipo altera
CCCCCCCCGGCCCCCCCGGGCCCCCCCCCCCTGCGAGCTCTGCGGCAAAACCTTCTCGAGCGACTCTTCGCTGCGGCGGCACCTCCAGGGGCACCGCGCGGGGCCCCCCGGGGCCGCCCCCTTCTCCTGCTACCGCTGCCGCAGCCCCTTCTGGTGCGGGGGGGCCCTGCGGGACCACCTGGGGGGCCCCCCCTGCCGCCGGCGGCCCCACAAGTGCCGCTCGTGCCCCAAACGCTTCGCCTCCCCCCGGGCGCTCCGCGAGCACCGGCGGCGGCACCGGGAGCGCGACGGGGACGGGGGCGACCCCGGCTTCGGGTGCGGGGAGTGCGGGAAGCGCCTCTCGAGCCGCTCCAGCCTCGAGACCCACCGGCGGATCCACACCGGGGAGCGGCCCTACCCCTGCCCCGACTGCGGCCGGGGCTTCATGGGCTCCAAGTCGCTGAGCAAGCACCGCAAGAGCCGCCACGGCGGCGGCTTCGTGTGCGGGGAGTGCGGGAAGAGCCTCTCGTCGGGGCCCGCGCTGGTCACGCACCGGCGGATCCACACCGGGGAGAGGCCCTTCGCCTGCCCCGACTGCGGGAGGGGCTTCATGGCCACCAAGTCGCTGGCCAAGCACCGCAAGGGCCACCTGAAGGGAGGGGGAGGGCAGGGAGGGGAGGGGTTGGGGGGGAGGGGGAGGAGGGGAGGGAGCCCGGAGCGATGCCCTGAACCTGATGGCAGCCCCAAACCTGACCCCGGGGCCAGCCCTAAATCCGACCCCGATCCCAGCCCTAAATCAAACCCCAGCCCTAAAACCAACCCCGATCCCAGCCATAAACCCAACCCCAACCATAAATCTGACCCCAGCCCTAAACCCAACCCCAGCCCTAAATCCCACCCCAGCCCTAAATCCAACCCCAACCCCAGCCCTAAATCCAACCCCAGCCATAAATCCAATCCCAGCCCTAAACCCAAACCTGATCCCAGCCCTAAAACCAACCCCAGCCCCAAATCCAACCCTAGCCCCAAACTCAACCCCCACCCTAAACCCGCCCTCAATCCCAGCCTTAAATCCAACCCCAGCTCTCCCAGTCCCTGTTCCCAGTCCTGCCCTAACCCCTGCCCCAGTGCCGGCCCCAATCCCTGCCCTAAACCCTGCTCCAAGTCCTGCCCCGACTCCCCCAACCCCGATTCCAGCCCCAATTCCTGCCCCCACCACCCCAATTCCTGCCCCCACCACCCCAATTCCTGCCCCCGCCACCCCAATTCCAGCCCCAATTCCTGCCCCCACCACCCCAATTCCTGCCCCAATTCCTGCCCCAACTCCCCCAGTCCCCGCCCCAAACCCCCCTCCCCAGTTCCCCCCCAGTGCTCCCAGTGCGGGCTGGGCTTCCCCACCCGCTCGGCGCTGGAGCTGCACCGGCGGGACCACCACGGCCAAGGCGGGGCGACCCGGGGGGGTCCCCGGGGGGGTCTCCAGGTCCCCCCAAAACGCCGCGGGGGGGGTTCCCGTCCCCAAATTTGCGGGGACTGCGGGAAGGGATTCCGGGACGGGGCTTCCCTGCGGCGGCACCGGCGCGTCCACACCGGGGAGAAACCCTTCGGCTGCCCCGAGTGCGGGAAGAGCTTCCGAGCCAGCTCCTCCCTCGTCATCCACCGGCGGAGCCACACCGGGGAGAGACCCTTCGGCTGCCCCCGCTGCCCCCGGCAATTCGCCTCCAGGTCCTCCCTGGGCAAACACCTGCGGACCCACCGAGGGGACACGGGGGACAGGGGGGACAGGGAGTGACCGGGCACGGGGCCGGAGGGGGGTTTGGGGGGCACGGAGAGGGGGATCGATGGAATTTTTGGGCGCTCGGCTTGAGGGTTGATGGATGAACCCTCGGGGATTGGTGGAATTTTTGGGTGCCCGGCTCAGGGATCGACGGATGAACCCTCAGGGATTGATGGAATTTGGGTGCCCCCCTCAGGGATTGATGGATGAACCCTCAGGGATTGATGGAATTTGGGTGCCCAGCTCAGGGATTGATGGAATTTTTGGGTGCCTGGCTCAGGGATTGATGGATGAACCCTCAGGGATTGATGGAATTTGGGTG
>NW_020889554.1:0-2074 GCF_003945725.1 Corapipo altera
ACCATGTCATAATGGTGCAGGCCTCATCATTGCACTGACCTCATAAAGCCCAGACACGTCATAGAGGTTCACGCATCATCATGGCACTCACCTCATAAAGCCCAACCATGTCATAATACTGATGGTATCATCATGGTACTGACCTCATAAAACCCAGCCATGTAATAATTGTGCAGGTATCATCATGACACTGACCTCATAAAGCCCAGACATGTCATAATGTTGCAGGTCTCTTCATTGCACTGACGTCATAAAACCCAGCCATGTCACAGAGGTCAACGCATCATCATGGCACTGACCTCATAAACCCAGCGATGTCATAACGGTGCAGGTCTCATCATGGCACTGACCTCATAAAACCCAGACATGTCATAATGGTACAGGCCTCATCATGGCACTGATCTTATAAAGCCCAAACATGTCATAATGGTGCAGGTATTATCATGGCACCGACCTCATAAAGCCCAGACATGTCATAGAGGTCCACGCATCATCCTGTCACTGACCTCATAAAACCTAGCCATGTCATAATGGTGCAGGAACCATCATGGCACTGACCTCATAAGGCCCAGTCTTGTCATAATTGTGCAGGCATCATCAAGGCACTGACGTCATAAAGCCCAGTCATGCCATTGAGGTCCACGCATCATCATGGCAGTGACCTCATAAAGCCCAACCATGTCATAGAGGTCCACGAATCATCATGGCATTGACCTCATAAAACCCAGTTATGTCATAATGACGCAGGTCTTATCATGGTACTGACGTCATAAAGCCCAGCTCTATCATAGAGGTCCACGCATCATCCTGACACTGATCTCATAAAGCAGTACCATGTCATAATGGTGCAGGTATCATCATGACTCTGACCTTAGAGATCCCAGGCATGTCATAATGCGCAGACATCATCAAGCCACTGACGTCATAAGGTCTAGCCATGTCATAGAGATCCACGCATCATCATGGCAGTGACCTCATAAAGAAGAGCCATGTCATAATTGTGCAGACCTCATCATGGCAGTGACCTCATAAAACCCAGCCATGTCATAATTGTGCAGGCATCTCATGGCACTGACCTCATAAAGCCCAGTCATGTCACAATGGTGCAGGCCTCATCATGGTACTGACCTCAGAAAGCCCAGACATGTCATAGCGGTCCATGCATCATCCTGACACTGACTTCATAAAGTCGAACCATGTCATAAAGGTGCAGGTCTCAAAATGGCACTGACCTCGTAAAGTCTAACCATGTCAGAGAGGTCTACGAATCATCATGGCAGTGACCTCATAAAGGTTAACTATGACATAAGGGTGCAGACCTCATCAGGGCACTGACCTCATAAAGCCCAGCCATGTCATAGAGGTCCACGCATCATCATTGCACTGACCTCATAAAGCCCAGCCATGTCATAGTGGTGCAGTTTTAATCATGGCACTGACCTCAGAAAGTCCAGCCATGTCATAATGGTGCAGGTCTCATCATGGTACTGACCTCATAAAACCCAGACATGTCATAAAGGTCCACGCATCATCATGGTACTGACCTCATAAAACCCAGTACTGTCATAATGGTGCAGGTCTCATCATGGTATTGACCTCAAAAAGCCCAGTCATGTCATAATGGTGCAGGTCTCATCATGGTACTGACCTCATAAAGCCCAGCTCTATCATAGAGGTCCACGCATCATCCTGACACTGACCTCATAAAGCCCAGCCATGTTATAATGGTGCAGGCCTCATCAAGGCACTGACCTCATAAAGCCCAGCCATGTCATAATGGTGCAGGCGTCATCATGGCACTGACCTCATAAAGCCCAGCCATGTCCTAATTCTAGCGAATCATAATGGCACTGATCTCATAAAGCCCAGCCAGGTCATAATGGTGCAGGTCTCATCATGGCACTTACCTCATAGATCCCAGCCATGTCATAATGGTGCAGACCTCATCATGGAACTGACCTCATAAAGTCCAGTCATGTCATAATGGTGCAGACCTCATCATGGTACTGACCTCCTAAAATCCAGCCATGTCCTAATTCTGCAGGCATCATAATGTCACTGACCTCATAAAACC
>NW_020889555.1:0-2074 GCF_003945725.1 Corapipo altera
CCAGCACAGCTGTGTTCTCAGCAACATGGCCTCAATGCTTGTGACTGTGCCTGTTCTAGAACAGATGGATTGGTCACATAATCTGACCAGTGGATGTTTAGGATTGTACGGAGGCAGCGTTGATGGAAGCGTTCGAGGAGTCGCAGGTGGTGGCTGTAGATGACCCATGATTCAGACCCATATAAGAGAGTAGACAGCACAATGGCTCTGTAAACACTGATCTTTGTGCTTTTCTTCAGGTGTTTATTACGCCAAACTCTTTTATGGAGTTTCCCAAAAGCTCTCTATGCCTTTGCTAACCTGTTGTCCATCTCTCCGTCAATCTCACCGTCCGAGGAGATGAGGCTCCCTGGGTAATTAAACTGCTGGACTGATTTGAGCTCTGATTGGCCAATGGTGATATGGGGATGATGGAAGACTTCCTGAGGTGCAGGTTGATCGAGAACTTCTGTCTTCTTTAAGCTGACTTCCAGCCCAAAGAGCTCAGCAGCCTCAGCAAAGCAGGATGTGAAACGCTGCAGAGCTGCTTCTGTGTGAGCGACGAGGGCGGCGTCATCAGCATAAAGCAGCTCCTGGACAAGATGGTTTAAGGTCTTGGTGTGGGCCTTCAGTCGCCTTAGGTTGAAAGGGCTTCCATCAGTACAATATTGAATGTAGATCCCGTCCTGACCATCGAGGTCTGCCGTGGCCCTTTAGAGCATCCTGCTGAAAAAGATTGTGAATAGGGTTGGTGCAGGAACACAGCCTTGTTTCACACCACTGGATATTAGAAAGGGCTCAGAAAGTGCATTGCCATATCTGACTTGGCCATGCTGATCCTCATGGAGTGAGATGATCATTTTAAGGAACTTGGGGGGACAACCTAAACGTTCCAAAATCTGCCACAGACCTTTCTAGCTCACAGGATCGAAAGCCTTGGTGAGGTCAACAAAGGTTCCATAGAGACCTTTGTTCTGTTCCCTACACTTCTCTTGCAGTTGTTTGAGAACAAATCCCATGTCTGTGGTGCTCCTGTTGGCTCTGAAACCACATTGGCTTTCAGGGGGAATTCCTTCTGCTCTAGCGGGTGTTAGTCTGTTCAAGAGTATTCTTGCCAGGATTTTGCCAGCAATGGGGAGCAGAGTAATACCATGGAAATTTGAGCAGTCTGATTGTGCTGGTTTAAAGGTAAACCAGCAGGGGAAATGAACTCAACCCAAAAGAGAGATTCTAAGTCAGAATAACAATTTAATAAAATAACAGAATAAGTACGATTATACAGACAAACAATTGGTTTTAACCCACCAAACCCAAATGTATAACCCAGCACCCTGGGGCGTGAACAGAGTGGTGTTTGTTGGGCCCCCTGAGCCCAAAGGAAAGGGAGAGGGGAAAAAAACCCTGTTGGTGAGAGTGGTGGTGCAGTCTGGTCAAGAGTGGTGGTCGCAGTCTGGTTGAAGAGACATCTGTGACATCACAGGGACAGAAGTGACATCAATGGGACAGTGGTGACATCACAGAGACAGCAGTGACATCACAGGGACATCGGTGACATCACACACAAAGCAGTGACATTACATAGATAGTGGTGACATCACAGGGACAGCGATGACATCACAGGAACATTGTTGACATCACAGAGACAGCAGTGACATCACAGAGACAGCAGTGACATCACAGGGACAGCGGTGACATCAAAGGGACATCTTAGCAGGGCTGCCCTCCAAGCACCCCCTGCCCAGGCCGCAAAGACTTGGCCCAAACCAGCCCCTCCGGGCCCTGCCAAAGTGGCCCCAAACACACCCAGGGGAGGCCCCAGGAGGGGACACAAACCCCCCACATTTCTTTGGGTGGCTGGATCACAACCCAAAGGGCTCCACACCTGGTTTCCTTTGCAACCCAACTGCTCTAAAATAAATGCTCTCTCTCTCTCTCTGCAAACCCTGATCATCCAGGATTGGTTCACTTTCATTCACTCCAAGGGATACAAGAATCAAACAAAAGTCCCTCTGGCCTGGCAGGGTGGGCTGTAACACTCCCCTGTGGCATTTGGAACTGATTTAGTGCCCACACACACTAAACTCAAGCACAGCTT
>NW_020889556.1:0-1727 GCF_003945725.1 Corapipo altera
TTTGGGATCAGTTGGGGGGTTCATTTGGGATCAGTTTGGGATCAGTTTTGAGTTCCATTTGGGATCCATTTGGGATCCATTTGGAATCTGCTTCGGGATCAGTTTGGGATCAGTTTGGGGATTCATTCGGTATCAGTTTGAGGATCCATTTGGGATCAGTTTTGAGTTCCACTGGGGATCCATTTGGGATCCATTTGGGATCCATTTGGAATCTGCTTTGGGATCCATTTGGGATAAGTGTTAAGATCCGTTTGGGATCCGTTTGGGATTCGTTTGGGGAACCCTTTGGGATCAGTTTGGGATTAGTTTGGGATCCGTTTGGGGATACATTTGGATTAGTTTTGGGATAAGTTTGGGATTAGTTTTTGAATCCATTTTTGGATCTGTTTTGGGATTCACTTGGGATCAGTTCGGGATCAGTTTTGGGATTACTTTGGGGCTCGTTCGGGATCAGTTTGGGATCCACTTGGATCAGGTTTTGGGATCGGTTTTGGAACAGTTTTGGAACCATTTTGGGATCCGTTTCGGATCCATTGGGATCTGGTTTGGATCTGATTTGGGAATAATTTGGGGTCCATTTTGGGATCCATCTGGGATCAGTTTTGGGATCAGTTTGAGAGACGTTTGTGACTCATTTCAGGATGCACTTTGGGGCAGTTTGGGGAGTCATTTGGGATCTATTTGGGATCTGTTTGGGGATCAAATTGGGGTCATTTGGGATCAGTTTTGGGATCTCTTTGGGATCTGTTTGGGATCAGTTTTGGGGTTCATTTGGTATCACTTTGGGATTCATGTGGGATCTGTTTTGGTATCAGTTCGGGATCCATTTTGGGATCTCTTTGGGATCTGTTTTGGGGTCAGTTTGGGATCGGTTTTGGGATCCGTTCTGGGATCCGTTTAGGATCTGGTTTTGGGATCAGTTTGAGATCCGTTTGGGGGTTGTTTGGGGAATCATTTGGGATTCACTTGGGAACAGTTTTTTGGGATCTGTTTGAGATCCATTGAGGATTCATTTGGGATCCGGGTTGAATCAGTTTGGGATCTGGTTTTGGGATCAGTTTGGGGTCAGTTTGAGATCCATTTGGGATTCATGTGGGATCCGTTTTGGATCTGTCCTGGGATCGGTTTGGGATCAGCTTGAGCTATGTCTGGGATTCATTTTGGGATCAGTTTGGGGTCTGTTTTGGGATCCATTTGGGATCCACTTGGGATCCAGCTTTGGTCAGTTTGAGATCCGCTGAGGATCCATTTGGGATCCAAATGGGAACAGTTTTGGGATCCGTTTGGGATCAGTTCGGGGATCTGATTTGGGATCAGTTCGGGATCTGTTTTTGGGCTCAGTTTGGGCTCAGTTTCAGATGTTTGGGATCCATTTTGGGATCTATAGACACCCCCACACCCCACAGACCTCCCAGAGTCACCCCAACAGACCCACCCCACAGTCACCCACCCTATAGCCCCTACAGCTCCCCTATAGCCCCTATACCCCCTATAAATCCTCTATAGCCCCTATAGGTCCCCTATAGCTCCCCACCCCTATATCCCCTATAGCTCCCCTATAGCCCCTATACCCCCTATAGGTCCCCTATAGGCCCTATACCCCTTATAGCCCCTATAGCTCCCCTATAGCCCCTATAGGTCCCCTGTAAATCCCCTATAGCTCCCCTACACCCCCTATAGCCCCTATAGCTCCCCTATATCCCCTATAGGTCCCCTATAGGTCCCCT
>NW_020889556.1:1737-2073 GCF_003945725.1 Corapipo altera
CTATAGCTCCCCTATATCCCCTATAGGTCCCCTATAGGTCCCCTATACCTCCCCTACACCCCCTATAGCTCCCCTATACCCCCTATAGCTCCCCTATAGCCCCTATACCCCCTATAGCTCCCCTATAGCTCCCCTATAGCCCCTATACCCCTTATACCCCCCCTACACCCCCTATAGCTCCCCTATAGCTTCTATAGCTCCCCTATACCCCCTATAGCTCCCCTATATCCCCTATAGCTCCCCTATAGCTCCTATACCCCCTACAGGTCCCCTATAACTCCCCTATAGCCCCTATACCCCCTATAGGTCCCCTATAGTTCCCCTATACCCCCTATA
>NW_020889557.1:0-2071 GCF_003945725.1 Corapipo altera
ATTTTAACCAGCCTGAAATCGGCCTCTTTCTGCCCAAAAATGGGGCGGGGGGAGGGGGGAGGACCCGCCCAGGCCCCGCCCCATCTGAAGGGGGCTGAAGGGTGAGGGAGGGGCTGTAGGGGGTGGGGGGCCTATAGGGGATGGGGGGGCTATAGGGGGTGGGGCTGTAGGGGATATAGGGGGGGCTATGGGGTATTGGGGGCTGTAGGGGCTGGGGGACTCTGGGGATATGAGGGCACTGTAGGGTGCAGGGGGGCTATAGGGGAGATGGGGAGATGAAGGGTAAGGGGGTGTGGCCCAAGCGAGGGGTGTGGTCTCACTGGGTGTGGCCTGTGTGGGTGTGTCTCCTCATGGGTGTGGCCTGTGGGGAAGGGGGTGGGACTTGTCCAAAGGGATGGAGGAGCCCTCTGGGCACCCCGTCCCCCCCCCGGGTCCGTCCATGCCAAGGACACGCCAAGGACACGCCAAGGACACGGACACGGCAAGGACACGGGACAGGCATGGGACAGGGACACACCAGGGACATGGGACATGGATGGCACAGGGACACAGCAGGGACATGTCAGGGCCATGGATGGGGTGGGACAGGGACACAGCAGGGCCATGGGCACACGGTGTGGGGTAGGAACTGTCCCCAGTTCAAGGCGGAGATCACAGACTGGGATAAGGAAATTTACTGGAAACAACAATGAGACAAGAAAAGGAACAGGAACAACAACAATGTTAATGACAAAAGGGGTGGGAAAAGAAACGATTCACAGGGACAAACATCCCTGAGAACAGACAGTCCTGGATGGATGAACATCCTGAGAACAGACAGTCCTGGAAGGTTGAACACCTGGAGAACAGACACCACCAGACAGGTCCCTCCACCACATTTTCTCCTCCCTTCCCCTGCCCCAGTGACCTGAGGTGGTACAGAAGAATCTCCAGGTCCTGGCCAGGACATTTTCCACCCCTTGTTCTGCACCGTCTGTGCCATGCCCTGGTCCCACACCTTCCAACCCCACATACATATATGTACGTATATGTGTATATATGCACACATATATAAATACACACAGGCACAGGTATCATTTCCACAGCCAATGGATGTCCCTCCGAGACATTTGTTGAGTTCCTTCAGCAGGTTCTGTCCACCTTGGATGTCTCCCGGGGCAGGAGGGCTGGTCCCAGCTGCACCAGGAGCTGCCAGGGGGTGGATGTGGAGCAGCCCGTCCTCGCTGTCCCCAGGAGTTGTGTCACACACTGACAGTGTCACTCACAACCAATATTACCAATGTTCCCACCCAAGATCAATCCCCCTGCAGGGACACACCGCGTTTCCCGTCCCTCTGCATCCCCCAGGAGCACCCAGGGCCTGGAGCAAAACCAACCCCACGGATTTGCCCTTGCTGGAGGCAGGAATGACCCAAACTGTCCTCCCTCACACATCCCTCACGTGCACCTCGGGGACTTCACCCCCTCCTGCAGCCCCTGGAGACCTTGTTTGGGCAGGGCCACCTCGGCTGGTGGAGCCTCTGCTGTTCCCTCGGAGGTGGCCTCGGCTAAATGCAGATCCCAGTGTTTGAAGGTCCCACCCCACGTTGCTTTCCATGGGCATTTGAACAGTCCCTTGTCCCGTTCCATTTTCCCAGAGGCTGGTACACGACAGGGAACACGATCCCCCCACTCCCTCCTGAGCTCTCTGGCCCAGGGTTCCATGAGGCTGTTTTTGGAATGACTCCCGTTGTCCCACCCTGTTCCCTCTGCGGGCCACGTCCCCACAGGACTTGCTTTTCCAGGCCCAGGATGGTGTTCTGGGCAGTGCCAGGGGTTCAGGGGGTGTCTCCAGACATCCAGGGGTTGTTCCCATCATTGTCATCAATCCCAGGCCTCCCCATACCTATATTTGGTCCCTCACCCCCAATCCCACAGGGGCTTTACCCACTTGGCCTCTTGATCACATCACAGGTTTCTCAGTCACGGAGAACCTGGGAGATGGTGTCCAGGGCTAAATCCACCCTCCATCCCCAGCCCCTCTGGATTTCCATGTCCGAGGTGTCCCAGATTTCCATGTCTGAGGTGTCCC
>NW_020889558.1:0-2070 GCF_003945725.1 Corapipo altera
CAAAGGTGCCAGCAAAGAAAGCTAGGACTGCCCGTAGAGTTCCCAGCCTGACCCACCTAACCCTAACCCTAACCCTGAACCCTAAACCCTAACCGTAACCCCTAATCCTAACCCAATCCGTAACTCTAAAACCTAAGCCTAACCTTAATCCGGAAAAATGGGGGAAAATGAGGAAAAATGTGGGAAAACGGGAAAAATGTGGGAAAATGGGGGGAAAAAGGGGAAATCCGGGAAAATGTGGGAAAAAATGGGGGAAAATGTGGGAAAAAAAGGGGAAAAAATGGGGGGAAATATGGGCAAATGGAGAAAACTGAGGAAAACATGCAGAAAAATGGGGAAAAATCTGGGAAAATGTGGGAAAATGTGGAAAAACTCTGGGAAAATCTCGAAAAAGTGGGGGAAAATGTGGGAAAATGTGGGGAAATAGGGGGAAATGAGGAAAAATGGGAAAAATCTGGGAAAATGGGGGGAAAAATCTGGGAAAATGGGGGAAAACCGGGGAAAAGTCTGGGAAAATCTGGGAAAGATGTGAAAAAAATCTGGGAAAATGTGGGAAAAATGGGAAAAAATCTGGGAAAATCTCGAGGAAAATGGGGGAAAATCTGGTAAAATGTGGGAAAAATGTGGCAAAAATGGGAAAATTCCGGGAAAATGGGAAAAAATCTGGGAAAATCTGGGACAATGGGGAAGAAATGGGAAATTCCAGGAAAATGGGGGAAAACGGGGAAAAATCTTCTAAAATGGGATAAAAATAGGGGAAAATGTGGGAGAATGGGGAAAAATGGGAAAAAAATCTGGGAAAAATTTGGGAAAATTGGGGGAAATGGGAAAAAATCTGGGAAAATGGGGAAAACTCTGGGACAATGGGGAAAAATTCAGGAAAATGTGGAAAAACGGTGGAAAATGTGGGAAAAATGGGGAAAAATCTGGGAAAATGGGGAGAAAATCTGTGAAAATGTGGAAAAATGTGGGAAAAAATGCGGGAAAATGTGGAAAAACTGGGTTAAACTGGGAGGAACTGGGAGAAACTGGGTCAGAGGAAAAGGACCGTTGGCATGGAAAGGTGAACCTACCCCTCCCCAACCCGACCCAGGGCCCACGGGGGTGGAACTGGGTTAAACAGGGACATACTGGGAGGCACTGGGGGGGACACTGGGAGCTACTGGGACATACTGGGGGACTCATTGGGGTTACTGGGATGGTCTCTGTGGTTACTGGGAGTTACTGGGAGCTACTGCGGGGGTTACTGGTGGGGGGGTTACTGAGGGTGGGGGAGAGGCAGGGAGAGACCTCGAAGGTGGGGGAGGGGCAGACGGGTCCCTGAGGGTGGGGGAGGGGCAGGAGGTTACTCCAAGGGTGGGGGAAGGGGCATGGAGGAACCCCGAGGGTGAGGGAGGGGCCCTGAGGGTCCCTGAGCGTGGCGGAAAGGCAGGAAGTTCCCCGAGGGAGGGGGAGGGGCAGCAGAGGTAATTTTTTGAGGAGATTTGTGTGAGTTTCTGGTCATTTTTTGGGGAGATTTGGGTGAGTTAGGGTTAGGGTTAGGGAAAATTGGGGGAAATGGGAAAAAATCTGGGAAAATGGGGAAAACTCTGGGACAATGAGGAAAAATTCAGGAAAATGTGGAAAAATGGTGGAAAATGTGGGAAAAATGGGGAAAAATCTGGGAAAATGGGGAGAAAATCTGGGAAAATGTGGAAAAATGTGGGAAAAAAAGGGGAAAATGTGGAAAAACTGGGTTAAACTGGGAGGAACTGGGAGAAACTGGGCCAGAGGAAAAAGACCGTTGGCATGGAAACGTGAGTCTACCCCTTCCCCACCCGACCCAGGGCCCGCGGGGGGGGGAAAAGGGTTAAACTGGGACATACCCTCAGGGCACCTCCCCGACGCTTAGAGTCCTCTCCTGCCCCTGCCTCACCCTTGCAGTCCCCTCCTGCCCTTCCCCCACCCTCAAGCCACCTCCTTCCCCTCCCCCACCCTCGGGGTCCTCTCCTACCCCGCCCCCACCCTCAGGGGTCCTCTCTGCCCCTCCCCCACCCTCGGGGTCCTCTCCTGCCCCTCCCCCACTTTCAG
>NW_020889559.1:0-201 GCF_003945725.1 Corapipo altera
CTGCACCCAAACTTTGGCGATGAACATCGCCTCGCAGACCGGCCGGGACCTAGGAAAAAAAACCCCAGCCGAGGGAAAAAAAAAAAATCCCCCGGCTGGGGTTTTTTTATTCTAAAGCTAAAATGCTGTAAAAAAAAACCTGTAAGAGAAACAATACAAACACAAGGTTAGAATACTACATTACAAACACAAGGTTAGAAT
>NW_020889559.1:211-2070 GCF_003945725.1 Corapipo altera
GAATACTACATTACAAACACAAGGTTAGAATACTACATTACAAACACCCAACCCCACCATCACCACACCTCCACCATACCCCAAAGCCACAAGCCAAGCCTGAATATCGGCGCACGCTCAAAACGCTCCCTCGGGAACGGGAGCAAAAAAAAAAAAACCAACAAGAAACAAATTGCCAAGCCTGACAAAACACGCACCCCCTCACAGCATTACAAGACAGTATCAATGACACAACATGTAAAGCAAAACAAAGTAAGGTACAAAGCTATACAATTCCTAACTGACGCACGGCAATACAACACTATGACATTCCCACACGGAGCAATACAATTGCAAACATACAAGTATACCAGACAGAACACTACATGGCAATACAAGTGACATGACATAATAAGTGCTACAAACAAAGGCGCAAAGATGTACGATTCCTGACGCACGGAACGCGACGCTGTGACGTTCGGACACGGACCGATATGACTACAACTATACAAGTGTATGATACAGAGCAGTATGAGGCGGTACAAATGACAACATAAACGGCGACTGGACTTTGCCTATGCTACTTGGAAAATACAATAACTGTAACTAAGAAGCAACCTGCAACACTAAATAAACGGATACAATGCTATACGATGCAGTCCAGAAGTCATTGGGCGGAGACTCCCCGTGGCTCTCAGAAGTTTCCGTCGATGATCACTCGGTCGATCTCGCCCTGGTCGCCATAAGTTCCAGGAAAACTGATGCTGTCTTTCACCGTGGGAATCTGAGTCTCCTCTGGGTGGCTGTAAGACAAAAGGGGAGGGACTCTGAAGTGTGCCTTCTGTGACCTTGGACTTACCCACTAAACCGAGTCTATAAATTTTGTAAGCCCAAAGACCCCTGACAAATGCCCATACCATGGACACTTTGCTACTCTACCTAGCTGTGACTCTATACACCCAAGCAGGGCATCGCAAGACAACCCTGATGACAGACTGTAAAGCCATCGGCTCGACTGTCTAAGGTAACTGACATATTGATGTCTAACTGAGCAATATTCTATCTACCCACTGATCCACGGAGCGGGACAGAGCAGTTCCAGGTTGACCCCAAGTGAGACATCCCACACCAGTAAAGACACACACCATGTGACATAATTAAGAGACAAAAGACAAAAAACAGGAACGAGACAAAGGACGTGACACAAACCGAAACTGCTCTGCCCTGCACACGTGAATCCAGGGATACAAAGTAAACCCTTCCTTCCATGTGTCCAAATAATCTGTTAAAAAATACCCATTGCACTGGACTAATTTCAAAAATCCCTCCAGGCGATGCAAACACTTGCACCGAGTCCCAACCCCTCTCTGGATCTTTGCCCTGCACTTATCTTGCTGACAGCCAGGGATGAGAATCCATCTTTGATGCAGAGGAGGGGCACCTGGGCTGGCTCAGAGGTTCCTGTCATCATGAGAGTACTCCAAGTCAACTACGAGAAAGAAAACCAGAAGCAATATGTGAGTTGTGTGTCATGCGGCTCAAACCCCAGTGATCCCCCTACTCACCATCAGCGAGACCAGATCGGAGTCGGACACTGTGGCTGTCACCTTCCAGGATACCTGAGTGAGTGAGACACAACATTAGAGGGCAGTTCTAAAGTTGCAGTGGATCCCTGCTCCTCCTGCTACCTCCCCAACTCACCTAGAAGGCTCCTCTCTCTTCAGCTGCTCCCAAGGCCTCCCCTGCAAATGAAAGGGGTAAATGTTCAAACGCTGAGCTCTCAAACATTTAGGGATGGCTCACAAGCAAAGCCAAAAATCTCTTAAGCCCAGCAGACTCCACGCCGAAGCGTTGCTACACACCCTGAAGTGGACAGACGG
>NW_020889560.1:0-2069 GCF_003945725.1 Corapipo altera
CCCGTGTGCTTAGTGTTTCTACCCCACGGGGAAAATGTCTTGCTAATGGTTATCTATATGTAAAGTAAAATATTTTCTTCCTATTGTTTCACATATAGAATATTGTTCGTACTCCAGCACTTTGTTTGGGGTTATCTTTTGCCGTCGTGCTTCAATGACTGGTACAAGGATAACAAAGGAAAACAAGCACTGGGTAGGAAATGTGCTAACGATACACACAGCCCCGCATCCCGGAGAATAAGAGATATCAGGCTCATTAACCCAACCGGGTGGAACTTGGCTTTAAATACTTCAATTCACACGAAACACGGTCCAAATTAACTACGCCATCCATGATCATTGACTGAGATTAGATATTTAAAATCGGGTACAGCCGGGTCAACCCACTGGCTTCTGCAAGCTGTAGGGAATTTGCCTTTGGGAGCTCAGCACGAACAACAGATTCTACATCTCTACCCACCCTAAACTATACGGATCATATGTAGAAATGTAAATTCAACTTTTTCGAGTGCCTAATTGCTGTCATGATAAGTATTCCCTTCTCGTTTAAAATATGTTCTCAGGATTGGTATGGCTTCTCTTCGTAAAAGGGACAGACAAGCCAACTTTTTGTAAGATGGCATAATATACCAAAATCCTTGGAATTGTATTCCACAAGCAACGCAGTCTACCAGGCCAGGAAAAGAAACCGGTCAGGAACAGTAAAATAGAGTGATTTACTGCCCAGCATGAAAGAAAAACAACAAAAAAGCAAATAAACAAACCCCCAAGCCAAGAAAAATTTTAAAAAATCACATACAGAAACCACCCCGCAACCTGCACAGACCGTTCCCCATTCCTAACACATGGCATTTTCAAAAACACAGGTGTTGAAGACAAAACCTCTGAACTGAGCCTGAACCTGTTGATTCCCTAGAAGTGCTGCCACTCGCTGACTGGTATGTGTTGAATGGGGATACTTCTTCCCTACTTCATTCCTTAACAGATTCACCGATCTTTAATTTATGATATATATATATACATAAAAACTCATCCTAACTCTCAGGAGAAAATTATTTTCATTTTCTTCTAAATCAAGGTGTAAAGAACTGAAGCCTGTTATTAAAGTATTGTTCTAATTCTTGCATTTTTACATTGGCAAGACACATTTTCAACAAAATACTGTCGTACAGATGTATATCCTAAATTGTGTGGACCACTGATCAGCTTGTGAACGTGCTTAACTGTCATTTTGTGTATCTCTTGATATTTGATACATGCTGTCCCGATCCTAGCGGTCTATCCTTTCAAACACACTGATGCAGCAATTATAGCAAAACATTGCTGGGAGAACTAATTCTCTATAAACAATATCCAACTCGAAAAAAACGGATGGGAAAAGATGCCTAAATAAGGCTCTTAAATACAGAACGCGGCAAATTTAATTTGAGGGTTTGTTTGTTTTTACCATTTATACACCTTTACCTCCGTATGGAAAACAGAGCAAAAAGGCAAGAAAAAGAGGGAACTACTACCCAGGATGCAAAATTTAATGCCTTCCACTACTGTGACTATTTCTGCCATTTCTGTAGTGACACTCCCCAGAAAGAGACACTCCCTACTATGATTCGGGAGGGAGGCCCGTCTTATTTCCGTTCATGGTGCTACAGGAGTTTGGGACCCTCATAGTGAAAAAACATTATTGAAAATCTTTGAGTCCAGGAATCAACCAGGTCCATGTACATTCTTTCACATCAAATCGGTCAGGAAAGAAAAATCTCAAACATCAAAGGTCAGCCTTATTATTCGCACTACGGATCCAGTGGATCTACTTCTGCGCAGTAACTATTCGAGTTTCATCTCTAATAGTTAAAACGACGTGTACAACACCTCTCAGTTGAAATTCAGCCTATGACCTGGAGAGAATCAAGAAGTGACACCTTTCAGTGCTCTAAGAGGATGGCGTGACCCCGTTCTTTCATTCCATCACTGAACTGCAGACCAGCACTCCTCACCCACAACACGCGGGGAAATACAGAGGAAAAGAAGACAACGGTTCGGAAGGAGTCAAGAAAAACAGCTGAAGAGTA
>NW_020889561.1:0-610 GCF_003945725.1 Corapipo altera
GGAAAAAGGGGATTGGGGGGGAAAAAGGGATTGGGGGGAAAAGGGGGTTTGGGGGAGGAAAAGGGGGTTTGGGAGGAGAAAAGGGGGTTTGGGAGGAGAAAAGGGGGTCTGGGGTGGGAAAAAGGGGGTTGGGTTCACAGGTCTGAGGAATTTGGGCTCCCAGGTCTGAGGAGGTGGAAGGAAAAAAAGGGATTTGGGCTCACGGTGGTGATGGTGTTGAGTGTGGAACCGGGATTTGGGGTGGGGAGAACGGGGATTTGGGGTGGGAAGGGAGACAGTGCTCATGGTGGTGATGGTGTTGAGTGTGGAATTGGGGTTTGGGGTGGGAAGGGGGCAGTGCTCACAGTGGTGATGGTGTTGAGCGTGGAACTGGGATTTGGGGTGGGGGGAATCGGGATTCGGGGTGGGAATGAGGGCTCACAGTGGTGATGGTGTTTAGCATGGAATTGGGGTTTGAGGTGGGAAGGGAGTTCTCACAGTGGTGATGGTCTTGAGTGTGGAACAGGGATTCAGGGTGGGAAGGGGGCAGTGCTCACGGTGGTGATGGTATTGAGTGTGGAATTGGGATTTGGGGTGGGAAGGGGGCAGTGCTCACAGTGGTGATGGTGTT
>NW_020889561.1:710-2069 GCF_003945725.1 Corapipo altera
TTGGGGTGGGAAGGGGGCTCACAGTGGTGATGGTGTTGAGCGCGGTGTCGGCGCCGATGCTGAAGTCGGAGCCGGGGACGTTGTTGGAGACGGTGGCCGGGATGACGCAGAGGGGGATGCAGATCTCCTCGTACCGTGCCCGCCCCTCCACCAGCTCCAGGCTGCCCGTGAACGCCTGGGGGGGCACCAGGGGCAAACGGGACAGCCCACGTTGGGAGGGACCCACCGGCACTGTCCAGTCCAACCCCCGCCCCAAAATCACCAAAATCCCCAAATCCCAACTCCTGCCCTTGCACAGGATCCCCAAAATCTCACTAATCCCACAAAGATCATTGAGTCCAACCCCTGCCCTTCCACAGGACCCCCCAAAATCCCATCAGGGTCATCCAGTCCAACCCCTGCCCCAAAATCCCCAAATTCCAACCACTGCCCTTGCACAGGACCCCCCAAAATCCCACAAGGATCATCCGGTCCAACACCCACCCCAAAATCTCCAAATCCCAACCCCTGCCCCTGCTCAGGATCCCCAAAATCTCACTAATCCCACAAAGATCATTGAGTCCAAACCCTGCCCTTTGCACAGGACCCCCCAAAATCCCATCAGGGTCATCGAGTCCCACCCCTGCCCCAAAAATCCCCAAATCCCAACCCCTAGCCCTGCTCAGGATCCCCAAAATCTCACTAATCCTCCAAAGATCATCCACTCCAACCCCTGGCCCTGCACAGGACCCCCCCAAATCCCCCCCAATCCCAAATCCCAACCCCTGAGAGGATCATCCCCACCCTGTCCCTGAGCTCTGGCAGGTTTGGGGCCGTGACCAAACCCCGGGGGAGCCTCTTCCAGTGCCCGACCCCGCTCTGGGTGGGGAGAAAGAACCTCTTCCCAAAATCCAACCAGCCCAACTCCAAACCCTCCAGCTGTCCCTCAGCCCCCACCGCTGCCTCCCGCCCTCCCAGGCCCCTTTTCCCACGGGAACTCCGCGTTCCCAACGGGATTTTCCCCCCCTCACCTCGAAGCCCCCGATGACGATGAGCCCGTGGATCCCGAACTTGCTGATGTTGGTGCTGATTTCCTCCAAGTATTTCTTGGGCAAAGTCCTGGGAAGGGGAAAATCCCCCCCTGGCTGAGCCCGGCCGGGGTGGGGGGCTGGGCCTGGGCCCCCCCCAAAGGGACCCCCCCCCCCCTGGTACCTCTTGGTGCCCAGTTTGGATCCCCCCAGGCCCGTCCAGGCCCCGACCTGGTTCCAGCTGATCTCCTCCACCTGGGGGGAAAGCAGGGGGTTAGGGGGGCACAGGGGGAGGGTTTGGGGGCACAGGGGGAGGGTTTGGGGTCTTTGGGGTCCCACTGGCCTGGCTGCA
>NW_020889562.1:0-2067 GCF_003945725.1 Corapipo altera
CTGGGATCACTGGGAGATGGTGCTGGGATCACTGGGAGATGGGGCTGGGATCACTGGGAGGTGCTGGGATCACTGGGAGGGACTGGGATCACTGGGAGGTGCTGGGGTCACTGGGAGATGGGGCTGGGATCACTGGGAGATGGTGCTGGGATCACTGGGAGATGGTGCTGGGATCACTGGGAGGTGCTGGGGTCACTGGGAGATGGTGCTGGGATCACTGGGAGGTGCTGGGATCACTGGGAGGTGCTGGGTGGGAGCAGCAGGGGATGGACCCACCCCTGGGATATGACCCCCCCCGGGTATGAAGGTCCCACCCCAGGGTGAAGATGCTGAAGATGATGAAGATGATGAAGATGATGAAGATGATGAAGATCCCACCCGGTCCCGCCCCTTTGGCACCCCGGGGGTCCTCCCTTCCTCCCCCCCCCTCACCTGGGCCTGACCCCGTTGACCCTGAAGTCCCCGTCGATGTTGATCGTCACCGAGCGATTGTCTTCCGGGCAATTTATCTTCGTCTCCTTCCCCCCCATCCCAGCGCGGGATCCCCTCGGCTCGGGAATCTCACCCTCAAATCCGGGCCCTCCCGGCCTCTGGAACCTCTCGAGCTTTGAAACTCCCGAGCTTTGAAACCTCCCGAGCTCTGAAACTCCCGAGCTCTGAAACCTTCTCTGCGCCGGAGTTTCCTCGATCCGGCCCTTTCTCCGCCCCCCCCGGGGTCTCCTCCCCGTGTTTTCTCCCCTCCCCGGAGCCGCTTTCTGGTGGTGACCGTGACCGTCCCAGGAGGGCTTCGACTGGAAACGCCCATTTCCTCTTCCCCGAAGCTCCGGCAATTCCCAGAAATCAGGTGTTTGAGCTGCAGCCGCTCAAAAAAGCCTCCCGTCCCTTCCCCCCTCCCTGCCCACGGCCGGGGCGTTTTGGGAGCGAAGAGACTCCAAAATCCCCCATATTTGGTGATCCCGAGGGGCTGATCCAGGGATCGCCCCGCCCAGGGGGGAGACGGGGCGGGGGGGGGGCTGGGACTGGTGGGACTGGTGTGATTCCCTATGGAACTGGTTTAACTGGTGTGATTTCCTATGGAACTGGTGGGACTGGTGTAACTGGTGTAGCTGGTTCAATTCCCTATGGAACTGGTTTAACTGGTGTGATTCCCTGTGGGACTGGTGGGACTGGTTGAACTGGTTTATCCAATAAAGTTCCACCCCTGAAGGGCTGAGGGTCCCACCTCGGCTCACAGCCCATTCCCACCCCCACCCCAATCCCAGACCTGACCCCCCCCCCTGCACTGACACACCCCTTCCCTCCCAAACCCCCCCATCCCAACCCACCCCCCAATCCCAAATCCCACCCCCCAGATCCCAAATTCCCGGTTTTCGGCTCTGCGGATCAAGGGCAAAAATTCCCCTTTTATTGAGCAAAACAAAATGGAAGGGAGGGTTGGAACTGAGGGGGGCACCCCAAAAACTGGGGGGTCCATGAGATTCCAGAGGTGTCTATGGGGTCCCAGGCATGTCCATGGGGTCCCAGATGTGTCCATGGGGTTCCAGATGTGTCCATGGGGTCCCAGATGTATCCACAGGGTCCCAGATGTGTCTATGGGGTCCCAGATGTGTCTATGGGGTCCCAGAGGTGTCTGTGGGGTCCCAGAGGTGTCCATGGGGTTCCAGGCGTGTCTATGGGGTTCTGGGTTGTGCCCATGAGTTCTGGAGGTATCTGGAGGTTTCTCTGGGTGCCTCTCATTTCCTACGGGTGTTCCTGAAGTTCTTCCCGAGGCCTCCAGGGTGGTCCCAGCCCCAAGTCCAGGTCCAGCCCCGAGACCGGGTCCCGGGGTTCCTGCGGCTGTGGGAGCAGCTGATGGAGATCTTGGGCTCGGAGGGGACGGAGCAGCGGCCGCTGGGCGAGTCAAACCTGGGGGGGAGAAACGGGGGGTGGGATCAGTGGGAGTTGGTTCTACCACCACTGGGATCTGCTGGGGTCATTGGGAGGAGGTGGTGGTGGGATCACTGGGAGATACTGGGATCACTGGGAGATGGTGCTGGGATCACTGGGAGATGGGGCTGGGATCACTGG
>NW_020889563.1:0-2067 GCF_003945725.1 Corapipo altera
AAAACCCCTCAAACTCCACCCAAAAACCCTTAAACATGACCCAAAACTCCTCAAACTCCACCCAAAACCCCTCAAACTCCACCCAAAACCCTTAAACATGACCCAAAACCCCTCAAACTCCACCCAAAACCCCTCAAACTCCACCCCAGACCCCTCAAACTCCACCCAAAATCCCTCAAACTCCACCCAAAAACCCCTCAAACTCCACCCAAAACCCCTCAAACATGACCCAAAACCCCTCAAACATGACCCAAAACCCCTCAAACTCCACCCAAAACCCCTCAAACTCCACCCAAAACCCCTCAAACTCCACCCAAAACCCCTCAGACTCCACCCAAAAACCCCAGAGCTTGATCCTTGACCCCAGGGCTTTAAGCTTGACCCCAAGGCTTTAGGCCTGGCCCCAAACCTTAGACCTGGCCCCAAACCCTAGGCCTGCCCCTGAACCTTGGGCCTGACCCTGAGCCTTAGGCCTGTCCCCAAACCTTAGGCCCAACTCCAAACCTTAGGCCTATCCCTGAGCCCTAGGCCTGTCCCTGAACCTTGGGCCTCTGGCCCTGAGCCTTAGGCCTGACCCTGAACCTTAGACCTGTCCCCAAACCTTAGGCCCAACTCCAAACCTTAGGCCTGGCCCCAAACCTTAGACCTGTCCCCAGACCTTAGGCCTGTCCTCAAACCTTAGGCCCGACTCCAAACTTTAGGCCTGATCCCAAACCTTAGGTCTGATCCCAAACCTTAGGCCTGACCCCAAGCCTTAGGCCCAACTCCAAACTTTAGGCCTGTCCCCAAACCTCAGGCCTGTCCCCAAACCTCAGACCTGTCCCTGAGTCTTAGGCCCGACCCCAAATCTCAGGCCTGACCCCAAACCTCAGGCCTGACCCCAAACCTCAGGCCTGACCCCAAACCTTAGGCCTGACCCCAAACCTTAGGCCTGACCCCAAACCTTAGGCCTGTCCCCAAACCATAGGCCCAACTCCAAACCTTAGGCCCAACTCCAAACTTTAGGCCTGACCCCAAACCTTAGGCCTGACCCCAAATCTCAGGCCTGACCCCAAACCTTGTGGTTTCAGGGGAGCGGCTGCCGAAGCCGGAGCGGGGCAAGATGCGGGTGCACAAGATCAACAACGTCAACAAGGCCCTGGATTTCATCGCCAGCAAAGGCGTCAAACTCGTCTCCATCGGCGCCGAGGGTGAGTCCGACCTTGGGAATTCCCTGGAATCCCGGGAATGCCCCCAGATCCCGGGATCTGCCGGCCCAGCCCCCGGGAACCGGCAGCTTTGGGCCCAAATCCCGGGTTTTGGGGCTGTTGTGAGGGTGCCACCACCCCTGGGGGGAGCCCTGGGGGCTCCAGGGATCCCGGGAATTCCGGGATTCCGAGCTCGGAGCTCGCCAGGGTCGGGGTTGTTCCGTGGGGTTTGCTGGGATGGGAATAAAAGGGGGGGGGGGGGGGGGGGGGTTGGGGGGGTGTGGGGAGGGGGGAAAAACCGGGAGCGGGGAAGAAGCAGCTGGAGAAGGGGGAAAAACATGTGGGATGAGGGAAAAAAATATGGGATGAGGGAAAAACTCCTGGAAAAGGGGAAAAAACACCTGGAGAAGGGGAAAAAACATGGAAAAGGGGAAAAACTCCTGGAGAAGGGGAAAAAATATTGTGGAGCAGGGAAAAAAAACCTGGAGGAGGGGAAGAAACCTGGAGCAGGGAAGAAATACCTGGAGAAGGGGAAAAAATGTGGGATGAGGGAAAAATCATCTGGAGAAGAGGAAAAAAAACATGGAAAAGGGGAAAAAACTCCTGGAGAAGGGGGAAAAATAATGTGGAGCAGGAAAAAAAAACCTGGAGGAGGGGGAAAAAAAATGGGATGAGGGGAAAAAACTCCTGGAGAAGGAGAAAAAATTCCATGCTGGGAGTGGATTCCCCGGGATCCGGGACCGTTCCCTCGGGATTCTCCCCCGGCCCCGCGGAGGCTCCGTTGGCAGCGGCTCCGGCCCGGCCGGTTTTTTGGGATGGGCTGGAAAACCTCAGGAAAACTCCCCGTTCCCGAGGCCCCGAGCGTGTCCCGACCCGCCGG
>NW_020889564.1:0-475 GCF_003945725.1 Corapipo altera
TTTTCCAGGAGGTGGGACAGGCCATTGTGGAGCAGGGTTGGAAAAAAGGGAACAGCAGCTCTTTCTACCAGGAAAAAAAGTCTGGAAGCTTTGACTTTGAGGTGCAGTTTTTTTTGTAGTATGGGCACTTCTTGGGCATGAAGAGTTTTCTGTGGTGGAACCTGTTGTCTGGTAGAAATGTCCATTTTCATTCAATTTTCCAGGAGGTGGGACAGGTCATTGCAGAGAAGACTTTAAAAAACGGGAACAGTAGCTCTTTGACCTAGGAAAAAAAGTCTGGAAGCTTTGGCTTTGAGGCGCCGTTGTTGGGGCAGCCTGGGCACCTCTTGGGCAGCAAGACCTTTCTGTGGTGGCACCTTTTCTCTGGCAGGAATCTTCATTTACATTCAGTTTTCCAGGAAGTGGGACAGGCCTTTGTGGCGCAGGGCTGAAAAAAGGGAACAGGAGCGCTTTCCACCAGGAAAAAAAGTCTGGA
>NW_020889564.1:575-1439 GCF_003945725.1 Corapipo altera
TGTCTGGCAGGAATCTTCATTTACATTCAATTTTCCAGGAGGTGGGACAGGCCTTTGTAGTGCAGGGCTGAAAAAAGGAACAGGAGCGTTTTCCACCAGGAAAAAAAGTCTGGAAGCTTTGGCTTTGAGGTGTAGTTGGTGGGGCATCCTCGGCAGTTCTTTGGCAGGAAACAGTTTCCTGAGGTGGCACCTTTTGTCTGGTAGGAATCTTCAATTGGAGTAAATTTCAAAGGGGTTTGGACTGGTCCTTGCAGTTCACTCTTTAAAAAATTGAATAGCAGCTCTTTCCACCAAGAAAAAAAAGTCTGGAAGCTTTGGCTTTGATGTGCAGTTGTTGGGGCAGCCTGGGCACTTCTTGGGCAGCAACACCTTTCTGTGGTGGCACCTTTTCTCTGGCAGGAATCTTCATATGGAGTAAATTTTTCAGAACGTGAGACAGGCCATTGCAGCGCAGGGCTGAAAAAAGGGAACAGCAGCTCTTTCCAAAAAGAAAAAAAGTCTGGAAGCTTTGGCTTTGAGGTGTAGGTAGTGGGGCAACCTGTGAACTTCTTGGTCAGGAAGATGGTTTTATGGTGACACCTTTTGTCTGGCAGGAATCTTTATTTGGAGTAAATTTTCCAGGAGGTGGGACAGGCCATTGTAGAGCAGGGCTGGAAAAAAGCGAACAGCAGCTCCTTCTACAAGGAAAAAAAGTCTGGAAGCTTTGACTTTGAGGTGCAGGTGTTTGTGTAGTCTGGGCACTTCTTGGGCAGGAAGAGTCTTCCGTGCTGGAACCTGTTGTCTGGTAGAAATGTCCATTTTCATTCAATTTTCCAGGAGGTGGGACAGGCCATTGCAGTGCAAGGCTGAAAAAAGGGAACAGCA
>NW_020889564.1:1539-2067 GCF_003945725.1 Corapipo altera
TTTGGAGTAAATTTTCAAGGAGGTGGGACAGGCCATTGTAGAGCAGGGCTGGAAAAAAGCGAACAGCAGCTCCTTCTACAAGGAAAAAAAGTCTGGAAGCTCTGAGTTTGAGGTGCAGGTGTTTGTGTAGTCTGGGCACTTCTTGGGCAGGAAGAGTCTTCCGTGCTGGAACCTGTTGTCTGGTAGAAATGTCCATTTTCATTCAATTTTCCAGGAGGTGGGACAGGCCATTGCAGTGCAAGGCTGAAAAAAGGGAACAGCAAATCTTTACACCAGAAAAAAAAGCCTGGAAGTTTTGGTTTCGATGTGCTGTTGTTGGGGCAGCCTGGGCACTTCTTGTGCAGCAAAACCATTCTCTTTTGGCACCTTTTGTCTGGCAGGAATCTTAAGTTGGATTCAATTTTCCAGGATGTGGGACAGGCCTTTGTAGCGCAGGGTTGAAAAAAGGAAACAGCAGCTCTTTCCAAAAAAAAAAAAAGCTTGGAAGCTTTGGGTTTGTGGTGTAGTGGGTGGAGCATCCTGGGCACT
>NW_020889565.1:0-2066 GCF_003945725.1 Corapipo altera
TGGTGAGGTGCTGGAACAGGCTGCCCAGATTAGGGGTAGATACCTCATCTCCAAAAGTGTTCAAGGCTGGGTTGGATGGGACACTGAGCAAACTGGTGTAGTGGAAGGAGCCCATGACAGGGGGGTGGGAAATAGATGCTCTTTAAGGTCCCTTCCAATCCAAATGATTCTATGATTCTATGAAGTATACATCAGATTTGATGGCATGCATACGCTGCATTGTGAGTACTATTTGAGTCCTTCACATATAAAAGTGATTGCTTTCTAGTCATATGGGTGGTATACATGAAATCAAGCCTCTGGAGATGTCTGTGATTTTGTGAATATGTTTTCCCTGTTCAGCTGAAGCATAATAGATGTATTTCTCATCTAGGCCTAAGTGGACGGTTACATCTGCATGATACACCACTGTGCAGAGTTGCAAGTTTGGTTAGAGCTGCATTTGTATATTGCCAGGGCTTTCCTTGTCAGAAGGACTAATTGATTGCTTTTGATTTGAGTATAGATTCATTGGTATTATTTGTGGGGGATGGGTCTTAGAACATATTTCTTCCCTGAGCAGCTTTAAATTTACCATTTTGTAAGGAAAGGCTCTAAAGGGAACAGGGAACTTTTTTGACGGTGCAAACAACAGGAAAAGGAGTAACTATGGACGAAACCAAAAATATAGAAAGGCAGAAAAGGAAAAGAGAGGGAATAAATTTTGATAGAATAATTGATATAAAAAAAGTTCAAAAACTAACAGGTAGAGAAAGTGTCTGAAAATGTGTAAGGAATATAAACATCTGTAGCTCTTGGACCAAGAGGGACTGTGTCTTGCAGAAGATTACACGTTGCCTCGGAGACTGAGAAGGAAGAATCATAAACTTGACTTCCTGGGATTCCAAAACATAGGCAAATGCTTTTGCATGCAGTTTTAGAATACAAAAGAAGAGAGACTTTTTGAAAGGTTCTGGATCATGGTAGACCACAGTAGTATTTATTCTTCCTCAGAATAAATACAACTACTCTATAATTAAAAATTATCAGACATGAACAAGACCTTCTTAAAGAAACTTTACTAAAAGCATAGCTTCAAAGTACTCATTTTGAAAGAAAGATGGGAGCCTTAACAAGAGATAAGAAGTCTGCACAGTAAGTTTTCTCAGGAACTTCATATGATTATAGACAACAGACAGATTGGTAATCACACTACTAGGAATAAATTATGAAGTATAGCATGCATGCTAAGACCAAAAATCAAAGCAACATCTTTGTTCCCTTCATTTGCCGGAAAATTTACTAGGAAATTCATTGATTACTTTTATGAGAAAAAGACAAAACTTTTCCACGTCTAATAGTTCTGATCATTAATTTCTATGCGAAAACTAGTGGAAGGCAAACCTGTTGAGAAGGACTCGGGGGTGCTGGTGGATCAAAAGCAGTGTGCATTTACAACCCAGAAAGCCAATAGTTTTCTGGGCTGTGTCAAAAGTAGTGTAGCCAGCAGGCTGAGGCAGGTGATTCTACTGGTCTGGTGAAACCCCACCTGGAGACGTGCATCCAGCTCTGAGGTCCTCAGCACAAGGGAAGACATGGACCTATTGGACTGGGTCCAGACGAGGATGACAAAAATGATCCAGGGGACGGAACACCTCTCCTATGAGAATATGCTATCAGAGCTGAGGTTGTTCAGCCTGGAGAAGACTCCAGGGAGACCTTATTGTGGCCTTTCAATTCTGAAACGAGGCTTATGAGTACCAGAGGTGCAAACATTTTAGCAGGGTGTGTTTTCATAGGACAAGAGGTAATGGTTTTAAACTGAAGTAGGTTCAATTTAAATTAGATAAAAGGAAAAAGATTTTACAATGAGAGTGGTAAGACAGTGGCATAGATTATCCATAAAGGTGGTAGATATCCAATCTCTGGAAGTGTCCAAGGTCAGGTTGGATGGGACTCTGAGCAACCTGACTTAGTGGAAAATGTCCCTGCCCACTGAAGGGGATATGCTGCTCTGTGTCCCCCATTATGTCCCTCGGAGGCCTCACCACTCTCACGGGGAAGAATTTGTTTCCAGAATCCCATCC
>NW_020889566.1:0-2065 GCF_003945725.1 Corapipo altera
CCAAGCAGGCCCCATTAGGACAAATCAGAGACAGTCATTGTGATTCCGTGAGAATCCAGTTGGAAGACAGAATTAGAGGCCTCGAAAGTGAACTGGACAGGGTAAAAAGAACCCAACAAGAGAGTGCTTCTCGTAAAGAAGCAACGCCGGCAGAAATGACGATGTACAAAGACCTGTATCTGGAGGAAGTGAAAACCAGAAGATGCCTAGCCAAGAAAGTGGAAAGGTAAGTCCCTGCTTTTTTTGGCGTGGTAATAAGAGACTCCTTTTTCTTCCTGCATTTTCCTTGGAAATCCATCTTCTACATCTCGCCAGCATTATTGCCCTCCATTGGCCAGCAGGGTCTGATGGAGTTGCCAAGACATTCTCCTTGATATTTGAAAAGTCGTGGCAGTCAGGTGAAGTCCCAGGTGATGGGAAAAAGGGAAACTCACTGTGCCCATCTTTGAAAGGGGTAGAAAGGAGGGCCCCGGGAACTGCCAAGCTGAGTCCAGAGGAGGCCAGCAAGGTGGTTAGAAAGATGGAGCACCTCTCCTCTGAGGAAAGGCTGGGCCAATTGCAATACTTCAGCCTGGAAAAGAGAAGGCTTTGGGGTGACCTACTGGTGGCCTTTCGGTGTGTGAAGGGAGCCTACAAGAAGGATGAAGAGAGTGCATTTCAAAGAGCGTATAGGGAGAGGACAAGGGGGAATGGCTTCAAAGGGAAAGAGAGTAGGTTTAGATTTGATCCTAGGAAGAAATTGGTTCCTGTGAGGGTGGTGAGGACCTGCAACAGGTTGCCCAGAGAAGCTGTGGATGCCCCATGGCTGGAAGTGTTCAAGGCCAGGTTGGATGGGGTTGTGAACGACCTGGTCTCGTGGAAGGTGTCCCTGGGCACAGCAGGAGGCTTGGAACGAGATGATCTTTAAGGTCCCTGCCAAACCAAGCCATTCTAGACTTGGATGCTGTCTGTGGTGTTTCTGTGAGACTGTGGGGGAAAGGCTGGTTGTTCCTGTGTTTCATGGTTTTCTTAATTAATTTGCTGTGCAGGTTGGAAAAGCTTCTGAGGCTAGAAAGGAGGAAAGTCAGGGTTAATGAAGAGAAAGCAAACCAGTCCCAGCTGGAAGAAATGAAGAAGAGTTATTCTGAAAAGGTCAAGGAAGTTGATAGATTACGAAGAGAGGTGAGCTGTGCTCTGGGTGGGACTTTTTGGTTGTGGCGTTACTTCTTTTGAAAGCTGGGAGATGCTTTCCCTCTATTTCTTGTCATGTTGATGATTTTTTTCCCTTGTCTGCATTTTGGGTGCAATGGGCTTTTCTTAATGCTCCTTCTGCTGTTGCAGTGGGAGATGACTCTAAGTAATCCGGAGGTAGTTCTCCTTCTGGGTAAAGATGGAAATGTTAAGGGCTGATGGAGGCCAGGCTGTCCTGCAGAGGAAGGGCGAGGCAAGAGTGGCAGCCAGCCTGGCAGGGTGCGTGAGCTGAGGGGCCAGGGAGCCGTCCCACAGGCTCCGAGCAGGAAGAACAGAACAGGTGTGCTGAGAGTGAGCGGGGTCAGCCAAGAGTGCAGATCCCCCGGCTGGGCCTGAGGGGTGGCAGGTCCTTGCAGGACATCACGTCCATGGGCTGAGAGCAGTGGAGCCCAGCTGAGGCCTGGCTGCAGCTGGAGGGAGGCTGTGACAGCGTCCTCTGGGTGTGAGAGATGAATTGCTGCCCTGGGAGAGAGGGGAGGAACAGCGCTGTCACTGGCAGGGCACGATCAGCCCCCGAGCCCTGTCTCAGACAGGAGCTGAGCAGGAGGCACTTGAGGTTTTGCTTTTCTCCACAGTGTTGTTGCTGCCCAGGGCCCAATGAGGACAGGGGCCTCCCAGGGGAAAATCTGTCACTTATTGCTCACGGGGAGCTGTTTCAGCCCATCTTGTGGCGGGGAGCCAGAAGGACTGTTCCCAGCAGTGCTTTTGAGGCTGCTCTGCCTGTGCAGTAGCGGCACGGAACTTCTCATCTCCTTCTCCGCTCGTCACTCAGATCCGTTGCTAAAGCGGCGTCTGTCAGAGTCACGCTTGGGTTTGAAGGCATCCCTGTAGAATG
>NW_020889567.1:0-2065 GCF_003945725.1 Corapipo altera
AGGATTTGGGAATAAATCCCAGGATTCTTGGGAATAAACCCTTGGAATTTTCCAATGGATCCTTCCCAGGATTTGGGAATAAATCCCTGGAATTTTCCCCTGGATCCTTGGGAATAACCCCTCAATTTTCTTTCCCAGGATTCTTGGGAATTAACCCTTGGAATTTTCCCCTGGATCCTTCCCAAAATTTGGGAATAAATCCCAGGATTTTTGGGAATAAATCCCAGGATTCTTGGGAATAAACCCTTGGAATTTTCCCCTGGATTCTTGGGAATAACCCCTCAATTTTCTTTCCCAGGATTCGGGAATAAACCCTTGGAATTTTCCCCTGGATCCTTCCTAAAATTCGGGAATAAACCCTTGGAATTTTCCCCTGGATTCTTCCCAGGATTTGGGACTAAAATCTTGGAATTTTCCCCTGGATCCTTGGGAATAACTGCGATCAGTCCCGGTAGAAAACCGGGATCATCCCGGCCAGGAAAACGCCAAAAAGTCCTGGAATGAGAACCCCGGGCTCGAGAAATTCCCCCTCATCCCAAAAGCCGGGAATCCCATTCCCAAAATCCCGGGAATTCCCAATTCCAAGCCTTGGGAAAATCCCCAAACCCCCCGCGCGGGGCGATGGCGGAAGCGGCCGCGCTCTGACAGCTACGGGCCCGGCTCTTCCTTCCTTCCTTCCTTCCTCCTCCTCCTGGAATTCCCAACATTCCCAAGATTCCCGAGATTCCCGGGATTTCCCACCTGAAATAATAAACATCGCTTTTCCCGGCGCTCAAGCCCGACTTGCGAATCACCTCTTCCTTCTTCCAGCCCGGCGGCAGAGCGGGACAGTCCATCCTGCCCGGTTTTTCCATGGCGGCCGGGAAGTTTTATTCCCGGGTTTTTTTTTATTCCCGGTTTTTTTAATTCCCGGGTTTTTAAAATCCCGGGGCCCGCGGCCCCCGCGGCGATGGCGGCGCCAGGAGCCTCCGGGCCACAGAGACGCCAGGCCTCCCGGAAGGGCAGAGCGGCCGCGGGGGAACCATAGAGAGGGGTGGGAAGGGGACGGAGCGGTGCCTGGTTGGGAGGACCAAAATGGCGGCGGGGAGATCATAGAGAGGGATGGGAGGGGACGGAGCGGTCCCTGGTTGGGAGGACTCAAAATGGCGGCGGCGGGGATCATAGAGAGGGATGGGAGGGGACGGAGCGGTGCCTGGTTTGGAGGACTCAAAATGGCGGCGGAGGTGACCATAGAGAGGGATGGGAGGGGACGGAGCGGTGCCTGGTTTGGAGGACTCAAAATGGCGGCGGCGGGGATCATAGAGAGGGATGGGAGAGGACGGAGCGGTGCCTGGTTTGGAGGACTCAAAATGGCGGCGGCGGGGATCATAGAGAGGGATGGGAGAGGACGGAGCGGTGCCTGGTTGGGAGGACCAAAATGGCGCCCGTTGGAGGACCACGAAATAAGGCGGGGCGGGCCGCGGAGACCATAGAGAGGGAAGGGAGGGGACGGAGCGGTGCCTGGTTGGGAGGACCAAAATGGCGCCAGCTGGAGGACCACGAAATAAGGCGGGGGGGGGGGGGGGGGGGGGGGGGAGGAGGAAAAATGGCGGCAGTGGGAGGATCCCGGAACGGGACCGTCCGGAGTGGGGGGATCGCAGAGTGGAGACCCCAAAACGAGACCCGGGGGAAAACCCCAAAATGGGTCCCAAATCCCAGAGTGGAGCCCCTTAAATATAATTTTGGGGCCCATTGTTATAAAAATCAATTTGGGTCCCATTTTGGGGTCCCATTAAGGGGGATTTGGGTCCCATTTTAGGGTCCCATTTTGGGGTCCCATTAAGGGGGATTTGGGTCCCATTTTAGGGTGCCATTAAAGGGCTCCACTCTGGGATTTGGGTCCCATTTTAGGGTCCCATTTTGGGGTCCCACTAAGGGGGATTTAGGTCCCATTTTGGGGTCCCATTTTGGGGCTCCACTCTGGGATTTGGGTCCCATTTTAGGGTCCCATTTTGGGGCTCCACTCTGGGATTTGGGTCTCATTTTAGAGTCCCATTTTGGGGTCCCATTAAGGGGGATTTGGGTC
>NW_020889568.1:0-2063 GCF_003945725.1 Corapipo altera
GGATTTTGAGTTTTTCTAACCATTTTTATAATACAAGTCACCCGCTCCGGATTTTCTCTATATGACCCAGCTGACTGTTTCCAAATTAATATATCATTAGGTAAAAAAGAAACTTTCATCATGACTTTTCCTCCGTCCACTCCAACTGCTTCCCGCCAAGTGGCCATCAGTCTAGGGGGTGAGAGCGACACGTCTGTCTCCCTTCCCCCTCCCCGTCTCCTTTCTCTACTCCTTCCCCTTTCTTTTCGCCCCTTCCGAATCCGTTCTGCTAGCGGAGTTCTATAAAAATCACATTCTCACCCCCTCGTTTCTTCCTCATCCGAGGACGATTCTAAGGGGGGCATGGTGGGTGATTGCACCCTCACACGTGAAGGGAGACTATCTCTCGGGGGTGCACTTGGAGTTATGCCGGGGGAGACTAACAAAGACACATCTTCCTCTGGTTCTGAAAACCGTATTTTCCGCTCTTGACATCCTATGCATTTATCATCTAGTTCTTTCAACATACCACATTCTTTTTGCCATTCAGTCTTACGCTTTAAATAATAAAACAAGTCTAGATACGGTATTTCATCCCACATCTCCTTTTCCCCTAAATATTGCATCAAGGGGGTTATAAATTCCGGAGTCAATGAACCATTCCTAGGTCACTGCATTCCTTCTGTCTCATATTGAGGCCATACATTATTACAATAATCAATCAATTGTTTCTTGCTTAACTCTGGTCCGAAATTTCCTTCCTTCCAATGCTTTAACAGGCAACCAAGCGGAGAATCACTAGGGATATCATTTTCTGCACAAGATAGTGCCTTAAAGGTTTTAAACGGCATCATACTGACTCACACACACACACACACACACCACAGTCTAAATTCAAAATCAAATTCACAATAACACAACGATATAAACCAATTACTTATTCCAAAACCAAAACCAACTCGCCAATTCTCCCTATGAGTGGCGAGTGCTGGTACAGCGTGGCTTTCGCTACGTCTTACGACCAGCGCCTAAGCTTCCCAAGGTACCTTTGCCCAACCCAGCGGGTAAACTCCCGGTCCCGTCTTACAGGCAGGTTCCCAACCAACAAACCTAAAAGAATAAAGCACCTCCGGGGTTACCTGGAGGGTTGTCCGTCGGGCGCGGCGTCGGGCACGGGTCGATGTCTCCCCAGAAATCACCTGGTTGCCGACATGGAGCGGATCAACCTGTGAGCCACCCCAGCTACCCCCAGAGTCCCATCTGGGTCACCAGAAAACTGTTGCCCGTAACGAAAACACAAACCAACAGAGTGCCAGTTTATGCGGTGCTTTATTCAGGGCCCGGGAACCTGTGGACTAACGTCCCAAGTCAGGATTCCAAAGACCTTCATTCACAGTTCAGCTTTTATACACAAACAAGTTTACGTGCAGTTTCCACAGCAAAACAGTTACAGTTACAAACAAGCTCATACTTCATTCGGATAAAAAATAATAATCATCTACTTTAATCATAAATCTGCTTAGGTTCTCTTACCCCTAGAAACTGTTTAACAGACCCTTACCACATCCTAGGTAACAAATCATTATATACATGCTTGACTAAATCCTTTGATTATTGTTTCTACTTCTTCAGCACAACATTCCATGCTCATAAAACAAGGTTGCTAACTTACTGCTTTGGAGTGTTGCTTTCTAGGCCTACTCTCTTATTAAACTTTAGCCATTCTACTACCAATTGTTAAACTTCAGTTATTTTGCAATAATGACATGGCTCGGTTTTATGAGGTCAATGGCATGATGATGCGTGGACCTCTATGACATGGTTGGGCGTTGTGAGGTCAGTGCCATGATGAGGCCTGCACCATTATGACATGGTTGGGATTCATGAGGTCAGTGCCGTGATAATACCTGCACAATTATGACATGTCTGGGTTTTATGAGGTCAGTGCCATGATGAGGTCTGCACCATTATGACATGGTTGGGCTTTTTGAGGTCACTGCCATGATGATGCGTGGACCTCTATGACATGGTTAGACTTTATGAGGTCACTGCCATGATGATGCGTGGACCATTATGAAATGGCT
>NW_020889569.1:0-2063 GCF_003945725.1 Corapipo altera
CCCCCCCCCCCCCCCCTCCCTCCGCCATTTTCACTCACCGGGTCCTCAATGGCGGCCTCTCCCCCTTCCCCTTCCCCCAACCCCGCCTCCTCCTCCAGCTCCTCGGCGGCGGCTTCGTGCGGCGGCCCCGGGGCCGCTGAGGCGGCGGCGGCGGCGGCGGCGGTGGCGGCGGCCCCGCTTCCCCCTCCAGCCCCTCCCGACCCCCCTCCGCGGCCACCCCCGCCCCGGCCCCGGCTCCCCCCGTCGCCGCCCAGCGCCGCTTCCTCCGGCCCCGCCGCCGCCGGGCCCCCGAGCCCGTTGCCGTAAGGCGGGGAAGGGTCTCCGGAGCCCCCCGGGCCGCCCGGCCCCGTCCCGGCCCCGGCCGAGGCTCCTCCGGCCGCCGCCGCCATGGCCGCCATGGCCGCCCAGCCCCCAGCACGGCGTGAGGCGGCGGCCAATCGGCGCGCGTCTTGGGCGGGATTACCGCCGGCTCCGCCAATCACCTTCTAAACCCTTCTGACTGACGCCTAAGTTGACCAGTAGAAACCCAGCGCGGGGAGGAGGCGGGAAGAGAGGCGGGGAAGCACCGCAGCGGGGAGGTGGCCAATCAGCGCGCTCTGTGGGCGGGATAACCGGCGGCTCCGCCAATGGGATTGTAAATCTCTCTGACTGACGTGTAAGACGACCAATGGAGAGGCCAGCGCTGAGGGGGGAGGTGGGAAAAGAGGCGGAGAAAGCGGGTTGGCCTGTGGAATGACCAATCACAGCGCTTTATAGGCGGGGTTAAAGGCGAGCGGACCAATCAGGGGCGGAGAAGGAGGAGGTGGCCAATGGGAAGTGGAGGCGGGAAGAGAAGGGAAGGCGGGAGCTCTGAGGAGACGGCCAATAGAAAGATATGCAGGGCGTGGCTTGCGCCGATGAACCAATAGAAAGGCGGAGGAGGCGGGACTAGGGGGGAACTGACCAATAGCAAGGCACAGGAGGCGTGGCTTGAGCTTAAAGGGGCCTCCACCGGTCTCCCGTTAACCCCCGTTATGCAAATCAGGGCCTTAATTAGCTAATTAAAGCAATAACGGGCTTAATTAAGGGCTGAGGGCGCTGCGCGTGAAGGGGCTAATTAGGTTAAGAGGTTAATTAGGGGGGTAATTAGCGTAAGGGTGACAATTAGCGTGGAGGGCGCTAATTAACGCGTTGGTGGCTTAATTAATGAATAAATCATTAATTAGCGGCGGGGTGGGGGGGGGAGCGTTAAAACAGCGTTAATTAGCGCGGAGGGCGTTAATTAGCGCGTTAATTGCCGCGAGGGGGGTTAATGGAAAAATAAGCGGCGGGCCCTTTAAGGCGCTCCCCCGAGTTAATTAGTGACCCCGAGGGGGGTTAATTAACAACCCGGCACTCGGCGCGCGGGGGGTTAATTAGTGAGTTATTAAGGCGCCGGGCTGGCAATTAACGCGGCGCTAATTGGGGTGGGGGAAGGGAGAGAGGAGGGGGGCGTGGCCTGAGAAGAGTAGAGAGCAACGGGGGGGGCGTGGTCTCCTTGAGGGGGCGTGGTCTGAGCGCCATTGGAGAGAATGGAGGGGGCGTGGTCTGCGCTCCATTTAAGGCGGTAAGGGGCGTGGTCTAAGCGCCATTATGACCAATGGAGGGGGCGTGGCCTAAGCGCCACTTAAGGCGCTAAGGGGCGTGGTCTGAGTTCCGTTAGACGCAATGGAGGGGGCGTGGTCTCGCCGGGAGGGGGCGTGGCCTTGTTTCAATTGGGGTCTATTGAGGGGGCGTGGTCTCACCGAGGGGGCGTGGCCTCGACCTCCATTAGAGTCAATGGGAGGGGGCGTGGCCTGAGCTTTTTGGGGACACCCCCCCCCCGACCCATTTTTGGGGGGTCTGAGCCCATTTTAGGTGGATTTGGGTCAATTTTGGGTCAATTTTGGGGTAAATTTGAGGGGAATTTTGGGATAAATTTTAGGTGAATTTGGGTCAATTTTGGGGTAAATTTGAGGGGAATTTTGGGGTAAATTTTAGGGGAATTTTGAGGTGAATTTTAGGTGGATTTGGGTCAATTTTGGGTCAATTTGGGGGTAAATTTT
>NW_020889570.1:0-2062 GCF_003945725.1 Corapipo altera
GTCTGGGCAGGAACCTGCTGAAATCCCCGAGGGACAAATGGCAGTGTCTGCCCCTGCAGGGGCCTCAGCCTGGCCATGGCACAGGCTGGAGCTGCCTGGCTGGGAGCAGCCCTGTCAGAAGCTGTGGGTGGGCAGGGAGCTGGGCAGGAGGCAGCCGTGTGCCCTGGCAGCAAGGGAGGCCAGGAGCACCCTGGGCTGTGGCACCAGGACATCAAGGACGGGCATTCTCCAGGTCACTGTGGCTGAGGAAAGCTGAGGAAAGAGCTGGGATGTTTATAAATTCTATTGAGTTTACTTTTTGTTTGTGGGCAATGAAGAGAAACTTTCTGTGGCTCTAAGTCTCACCAGTTCCAGATCTCCCAAAGAACACAAACCTGAGGAGCTGGGGTTCCCACTCCAGTGGCACTTGGAGCTCCCTCCGTACCCAGAGCACAGAGCTCCCTTGTCCCACAAAGTCCTTGGAAATGGAAAGATTAAGGACACAGGACAGGCTGTGGGGACCAGTTGCAGGGCATGGTCAGGGATTTGGGGTGGTTGTGAGCCCAAGGCAGGACCCAGCACTTGGCCCGGTTGAACCTCCTCCAAGTCTCCTGGGCCCATGGATCCAGCCTGTCCAGATCCCTCTGCAGAGCCTTCCTGCCCTCCAGCACATCAACACTCCCCCCAGCTTGGTGTCCCCTGGGAACTGCCTGAGGCTGCACTCGATGCCCTTGTGCAGATCCTTGAGAAAGAGATTGAAGTGCCCTGAGCCCAGTGCTGAGCCCTGGGAACACCCCTGGATGGAACTCCATTGCCCACCCCTCCTTGGGCCTGACCATCCACACAGATGTTTGCCCAGTGAACAGATGCTGCAGAATGTGTTTGATAAAGGTCCTGTAAGCCCAGAATATTGGGATGAGTGCAGATTTAGCTCTGCACGACACAGAAATTCATTCACTTTCTCTCTTTTCCTCCCTCTGTGGATGGAGGGAACTTGTGACTTCAGTGTGTGACTCACTGTGTGCAAAGGGCAAATATGGACAGAATCCACATTGGCTGGGTGTCTCTGTAGTTCTACATCTCCCCCTGACGTGGCAGAGCACACAAACTGCCCATCCCTGTGTCCCTTTCTCCACTGGTTGTTCTTTGGTTTGGCCCAGAAACCTCCTGAGGTCCCTTCCAGGATGAGTCCCAGTGCACTGCCCTCCACCGTGGGCCTTCCCTTCCTGATCCAGCCTCTGTGGGGCAGCAGAGCTGGGTCAGTGCAGGGACAGGGCTGGCTCTGACAGGGGCCATGAAGCCACTGCCAGGAGGGGACAGCAAGGACAGTTTGCAAAGAACAGATTTAGATATGGGGACTTTGTTGGAATCAAGGGGGTCATTGTGACACCAGAGAAACTCAGGGAATCAATGAACTGTTGTGACACTTCAGGGTCTCCTGGAACCAAAGGAAGCCTGGGACAGTTTGGAACCTCATGGAGTCAAGGGCCTATTGAGACACTGCGATGTTCATGGAAGCAGAGGAATTCTGGGAGAGTGTGGAACTTCATGGAATCAAAGGGCTATTGTGACACTGGAGGGCCTGATGGATCTGAAGGAAAGCTGGGAGACTGCAGAATTTCATGGAATCAGGTGGCCAGTGTGACACGGGGTCCTCCCGTAAGCAAAGAACCCCTGAGACATTTTGGAACTTCCTGGAATCACTGGGCCATTGGGACACTGGGGAACCTGATGGAATTGTGTGGCCTATGTGACATTGCAGGGCCTCATGGAATAAAATGAAACCTGGGACACTGGGAAACCACATGGGACCAAGGGGTGCTTGTGACCCTGCAGGACCTCATGGAACCAAAGGAATCCTTGGACACTGTGGAACCTCTTAGAAACAAAGGGCCATTGTGACACTGAAGAACCTCGAGGAATCAAGGGGCCATTGTGACACTCCTGGGCCTTGTGGATTCAAAGGAATCTTGGGATGCTGTGGAACCTCAGAGAATCAAGGGGCCATTTTTGACACCATGGAACCTCATGGAATCAAGAGTCCATTCTGACTCTGCAGGGTCCAGGGAAGCAAAGGAATCCT
>NW_020889571.1:0-2062 GCF_003945725.1 Corapipo altera
CAACATTTATTCCAAAAAAATAACCCCCTTTTTTTTTTTTTTTTTCTCATTCTGTGTGTTTGTTTTTTTTTGTGTGTGTGTCTCCTGGCTCAGATCTCCTCCTCCATCAGCTCCAGCTCGGCCTCCTCGAAGCCGTAGAACGACTCGGTCTCGCTCTCTCCCTCGAAGAGCCGGTGGAGGATTTCGGGATCCGCCGGTTCCTCGGGGTGGGTCTCCCCCTCCTGGGGCTCGGGGGGTTCCTCCTCCCCCCGGCCCAGCTTGAGCTGCTCCTCCAGCGAGGCGATGAGCTCCTCCTGCATGTCCCCGTTGCGCGCCGGCGAGTTGGCCGTGCCGTCGGGGCCGGGCAGGACGCTGGCCACCAGGAAGGATTGCTGGACCAGCTCCGGCGAGTCCCCGATGACCTCCAGCGCCTCGGCCAACCAGCACAAGACCAGCTGCAGGAGGATGTCCGAGTCGCACGTGGAGTCCTCCGCCATCTCCTTGGCCTGCTCCTTCCACTTTTTGTGCAAGAAGTTTTTCACGGTCCTCTTGACGCAAACGTCCAGGGGCTGGATTTTGGAGCTGCAGCCGGCGGGCACCACGGCGGGCAGGGTGCTGGAGGAGCTGAGCACGGCCAGCACCTCCTCGCTCAGGTGGGTCCGGTGGCAGTCCAGCACCAGCATGCCCTTGCCGCTCTGGCAGGCCACGTGCTCGTGCCACACGCGCGACGCCCACAGCTCCATCACCTCGTCGTCGCTGTAGCCGCCCTCCCGGGCCTCCAGCAGGATGGACTCGGGCACGTTGGCGGGCGCCCGCACGTGGCCCCGGTAGAGCACCAGGGCGGGCAGCACGGTGCCGTCGGCCAGGATGGCCAGCACCACGTCGCACCAGGGCTCCCCGTTGCCCACGGTCTGCAGGGCGTTCTCCCTGCGGTCGTCGCCGCCGCCGCCCAGCACCTCGGCGTCCAGGAACAGGGAGATCTCGTCCACGGCGGCGATCATGGACAGGGGCAGGTCCTGCGTGTGGATCTGGCGCTGCACGAACTCGATGAAGGAGCCGGCGCTGTCCTCCACGCCCTTGGGCAAGGGCTGGGCCACGGCCCGGCGCGTGTGGGTGCTCAGGTGGTGCCTCAGCATGAACCTCACGGCCCACTCGTAGGAGATCTTGAAGCCCCCTTCCAGCGAGCGCCCGATCTTGGTGGCCTTCTGGAACAGGGTCTCCTCGTTGACGGGCAGCTGCTGCTCCCGCTGGGTCAGCACCCACTCCGCCAGCTTCTCCTCGGCCTCCAGGCTCAGGTACTTGCCCTCCAGGTTCTCCTCCTGGGATGCCTGCAGGGGAGGGGGGGGGAGAGGAAAAGATTCCTCCCTTGAATTGGGAAAGGCGGGAAAAAACTCAAGGAAAAAAAAATAAAAGGAAGGGTTTGGTCGGCGCGGCGGGTGCGGCCTCGCGGGAAGTTCTTTGGGGGGAAAAGACTTTCCCTGTGGGATGGGATGGGATGGGAGGACATTTCCCTTTGCAATGGGATGGGATGGGATGAAGAGGACATTTCCCTGTGGAATGGGATGGGATGGGATGGGAGGACATTTCCCTTTGGAATGGGATGAAGAGGATGTTTCCCTCTGGCATGGGATGGGATGAAGAGGACATTTCCCTGTGGAATGGGATGGGATGAAGAGGACATTTCCCTTTGGGATGGGATGAAGAGGACATTTCCCTGTGGAGTGGGATGGGATGAAGAGGACATTTCCCTTTGCAATGGGATGCGATGGGATGGGATGAAGAGAACATTTCCCTTTGGGATGGGATGGGATGAAGAGGACATTTCCCTTTGGGATGGGATGGGATGAAGAGGACATTTCCCTTTGGGATGGGATGAAGAGGTCATTTCCCTCTGGAATGGGCTGAAGAGGACATTTCCCTTTGGGATGGGATGAAGAGGTCATGTCCCTGTGGAATGGGATGGGATGAAGAGAACATTTCCCTTTGGGATGGGATGAAGAGAACATTTCCCTCTGGAATGGGCTGAAGAGGTCATTTCCCTCTGGAATGGGCTGAAGAGGTCATTTCCCCCTGTCCTACCTGG
>NW_020889572.1:0-581 GCF_003945725.1 Corapipo altera
TCATGAAAAATATATATCTTTTGATGAAAGGGAATGATTTACACAGAGCCTTGGGATGCAAGAGGGTCAGGGTGCAAAGGATTTGGATCGAAAGACAAGGGGCAAAAGACATTAGTAGCACTTAATCATTGACCAATTGAACAGTTATCAGGTGATTCAATAGCATGTGCTATAATTTTAACAGTGACTGAATTAGAGATTCACAAGAACAACATTCCCACCACAGTCAATTCACACCCACACCCAGGCAGAGATGTGTGCACACATCAAGAGCTGGGTGTGGAAAGGTCCCCCTCCCAAATTCTCTTTGTTGTCAGGGAAACACTCCCCAAATTTCTTTGTGTTTGCCAACAGACAAGGGTCACAGCTGGAGGAGTGTTTGTTGAGGGGGATCAGAATTGTCCTGGACATCAGTGACAGACTTTGGAGTGTTGCAAACTGGAGGGTTCCCGAGCTGGGAGAGGCTGCCAGAGGTGTCCCACTGAGAGGGAGGTGCTGGGGAGCTGCCAGGGCCTCCCTCAGCACCGCTGGGTTTGGGCTCCCAAGGGGACTGGCTTTAGTTATCTGCTGAATTTCCATCC
>NW_020889572.1:681-2062 GCF_003945725.1 Corapipo altera
TCCCACTGAGAGGGAGGTGCTGGGGAGCTGCCAGGGCCTCCCTCAGCTCCGCTGGGTGTGGGCTCCCAAGGGGACTGGCTTTAGTTATCTGCTGAATTTCCATCCTGGTGTCAGGAATGACTGGAGGTTCCAAAATATTTGAGAATTGTATCCAAACTGTTCCATTTGGGTTCTGATTCAGGCAAGGAATGTTCCAAGGCTTTCATGGGATGACTGATTATCCTGTGTTCTCCAGCTGTTCCACTCTGGATTGTTCCCACCTGTATCATCCAGGAGCACCTGGTCCAGTCCAGGGACACTTCACCACACCCTGGTCCAGTCCAGGGGCTCTTCATTGCTCAGCTGGTTTGGTCAAGGCTTGTCAGGAACTCCTGAGATCATACTTATAAGAAGGATGGGCACAGACTTAGTTGTAATAAGACAAGTGATAATGGTTTTCAACTAAAAAAGAGCAGATTTGAACTAGATATAAGGAAGAATAATTTTACACTGAGAGTGGTGAAACACTGGCACAGAATGCCCAGAGAGGTCATAGATGCCCCACCCTTGGAAACATTCAAGGCCAGGTTAGAAAGGGCTGTGAGCAACCTGATCTAGTTGAACATGAACCTGTTCATTGCAGGGGGGTTGGACTAGATGTCCTATAAAAGTCCCATCTGACTCAAACTATTTAGGATTCTATAGTTCTTTCTTATCCTACAGAACCAAGGCTGACAAGGATAACCCAGGTTTCAGACCCAGCTGAGCATCCCCTTTGATGTCCCATCTGGCAGCTCTGCTAAAAAGCTGCTGCAAAGAACCTCCAGACCTAAAGGAGCTTTTGTGCTGGGCTCAGCTGTGGCTCTCAGGGATGGGGGCTTGGCTTTTGGCTGCCAGGTGCCCAACAAGGCTCCCTCTCCCTTCTCCTTCTCCTTCTCCACTCCCCTTGGTGGCTGCAGGGTTGTTTCTCCCACATTTCTCTTACTCCTCTCTCAGTTACAGCACCCTGGATTTTATCCTTTCTCCAAAGGGTTATCACAGAGGGGCCTCTGGAATTGCTTTTTGGCTCAGCTTTGGGCACTGGCTGGTCCATTTTGGAGCCACCTGAAACTGACTCTCTCTGACACAGAGTCAACTCTTGCTCTCCTCTTCCCTAAGGGAAACCTGCAGCCCCCTCCCTGCTGCCAAACCTGATCCACAGGGCCATTCAAGTGCCCAGGAATACAGGAGGTCATTGAGCCCATTATTCTTCAGGCTGGTTAAACAAGACTTTGTCCTCTTCCTGTCCCTGACTGCAGGTTCTTTCTGTCAGAGCAGAGTTGGGCTGGACCTCAGCCCTGCTTTGCTCCAGAGCCTGCTGGGGTGGGGGCAGATGGCAATGGAAGAGTTGGGTTGGACTGGA
>NW_020889573.1:0-620 GCF_003945725.1 Corapipo altera
CCCCATAGCCCCCCTGTGCACCCCATAGTCCATCCCGTACCCCCATAGCCCCCCCGTGCACCCCATAGTCCACCCTGTACCCCCATAGCCCCCATGTGCCCCCCATAGCCCCCCTGTGCACCCCATCCCCTCCCGGTGCCCCCCACCGTCTCTCTCTGCCCCACAGCAGCACCTTTGATGGCCCCGCAGCCCCTCAGCCTTTATAGGGCGGAGCGGGGCAGGGGCATTCCAGGGTGGGGAGGGGGCTGATAAGGGAGGGGGAGGGACCAACACCCCCCCTTTCCCCACCCCCCCGGCATCAATCCGAGACCGAGGGGTCCAGGAGGCCCCCACATTGACCCCACAGCGCGATCTGGGGCCCCTGGGGGGGGGATCCAGGGAAGTGTCTGCGGGGTGGGGATGGGGGTCCCCTTTTAGAGGGTGTCTGTGGGGCAGGGACAGCGGTCCCCATTTGGGGGGTGTCTATGGGGCAGGGACAGAGGGATCCCTTATTCACGGGTGTCTGTGGGGCGGGGACAGCGGTCCCCATTTGGGGGGTGTCTGTGGGACAGGGACAAGGGGGTCCCTTATTCTCGGGTGTCTGTGGGGCAGGGACGGGGGATCCTCTTTTGTGGGGTGTC
>NW_020889573.1:720-2061 GCF_003945725.1 Corapipo altera
GTCCCCGTTTGGGAGGTGTCTGTGGGGCAGAGACAGGGGGGTCCCTTATTCGCGGGTGTCTGTGGGGCAGGGACGGGGGTTCCTCTTTTGTGGGGTGTCTGTGGGACAGGGACAGTGGGGTCCCTTATTCGCGGGTATCTGTGGGGCAGGGACGAGGGGTCCTCTTTTGTAGGGTGTCTGCGGGGCGGGGGTCCCCTTTTGGGGGTGTCTGTGGGACAGGGACAGGGGGGTCCCTTATTCACGGGCGTGTGTGGGGCAGGGACGGGGGATCCTCTTTTGTGGGGTGTCTGTGGGGCGGGGACAGCGGTCCCCATTTGGGGGGTGTCTGTGGGACAGGGACGGAGGGTCCTCTTTTGTGGGGTGTCTGTGGGGCAGGGGCAGGGGGATCCCCATTTGGGGGGTGTCTGTGGGACAGGGACAGAGTGGTCCCTTAATCGCGGGTGTCTGTGGGGCAGGAACGGGGAGTCCTCTCTTGGGGGGTGTCTGTGGGGCAGGGACAGTGGTCCCCATTTGGGGAGTGTCTGTGGGGCAGGGACGGGGGAGTCCCCATTTGGGGGGTGTCTGTGGGGCAGGGACGGAGGGGTCCTCTTTTGGGGAGTGTCTGTGGTGTGGGGGAGTCCCCTTTTGAGGGGTGTCTGTGGGGCAGGGGGGTCCCTATTTGGGGGTTTCTGTGGGGCAGGGACAGCGGTCCCCATTTGGGGGGTGTCTCTGGGACAGGGACAGGGGGGTCCCTTATTCGCAGGTGTCTGTGGGGCAGGACCGGGGGGGTCCCTCCGTGGGGCAGGGACCGGGGGGGTCCCTGGCCAATGTCCCGCCACCGGGGGGTGGTGACAGCCCGTCCCTGTCAGCGCTATATCGGGACATGGATGGGGGGGGGGCCCCCCTTATCTCCCCCCCCTCCGGGGGGGGGGGGGGGCGGGGGGGGGGGGGGGGGCCGGGGGGGTGTTGGGGGGGGGGGTCTGGCAGCTGTCCCCGAACACGGCGCCCACTTTGTCATCGCGGAGGCGACAAAGTGTCCCTGCGAGGTGACACATTCCTGCGGGCGGGGGGAGGGGAGTCCCCACCCCCTCCTTGGGCCCCACGGAGGCCCCTGTGCCCCATAGGGACCCTCAGGGTGCTTGTGCCCCCCCTCCCCCGGACACCCCGGAGCCCCCCAAACCTGAGTGCCCCCTGGACGCCTGAATCCCCCCCGGACACCTGAATCCCCCCCGGACACCTGAATCCCCCCTGGACACTTGTGTGTTCTCCTCCCCCGGACTCCTGAGTCCTGTGTCCCCCCCTCGACCCCCGGGACACCCCCGCGCATGTGGGTGTCCCCCCTCAGGCACCTGGGGCGTCCCC
>NW_020889574.1:0-2060 GCF_003945725.1 Corapipo altera
TTTGGACACAGTTGGACAAACTGGACCAAGTTATTACTTGAAAGCCATCTGCTGGATTTAGCATTAATTACTCCATTGTTTTGATCGTAGAGGAAAAAGACTCACACAACACAACCTCTGAATGCTCCTTTGAACTTATCCACAGTGTGTTCACAAAGACACAGAGCAAGGCTTTTAGCTTTTGCTGCTACCCTCAGTTCCAGCATACAAAAACATGTCTCTGTGAAATAACAGCAATTGCCTTACCATGTTACTGAACTACATTCAGTTTTTCTGGTCTCAAACAAATACTCCGTATTTTCTCCTTGTTTTATTTTCAAGGGCATGGGTATGGGTATTTAGATGACTGCCTTCACTGGTACAGCATAGAAACTGTTCACATGGCTATAAATGAATATTATTCTCTTGACAAAACACCTTTTCCAAAGCCCCTGACAAAAAGAAAGGGAAAAAAAAAAAAACCAGAAAGAAAAAGGGAGCCACAGGTACATTACCTGTCACCCACCAAAAAAGGTCTCCTCCCTAAAGATAATTCAGGCACACCCTTCAATCTGGATCACTCACTATCACCCCAAGCTCTTTTTAGTGGAAGTTTCTGTAGGGAAACTGAAGTGGATTACTGTCTCAGACAGCCAAGGATAAGATGAGTGAGGGAATTCAGTTGCTCTCTTTAATTAATACAGGATTATTTCCCTTTCCTTTGGTGAAGCTAATAATATGACTGGTGGAATGTCAGTAAAAACAAAATCATAAACTAGTGCAGCACCAAAGGGAAAACTTACTTTAGTTATGGAGTATTGCCAGCAGAAATCTTGAAGATCTTATCCATATTTACACTGATAAAATACCACATGTACTTCATGGGATACTGCAAGCTTTCTACAATCCTTGTGGCATGTCTTTACAGAGCAAGAGTGAACATTTTGAGATGATACCTTAATAAATGACTTGCAGTTCTATTGTTTCTTGAATGTTAAGCACCACATCCTAAACGCAGGAACAGGTTCAAGGTCCATGTCCTATTTTAGACCTTTCCAGCAGCTGTGATATTGTGATAATCACACTTAAAATATTCCTCTAGAAAGAGTAAATTAGCCCTTTTCACTAGAAGGATTCTTATGATCAAAAACAAATCTGAAAGAGAACAAAGTCAGATTTCTTTGTTTGTTTGTTGGTGGGGGTTTTTTTCAGCAATGGAATAAATTGCTGTCCCTAAATGGGATGGCTTTTCTACCCAAGAATTAAAAAGAAAACCTCAAAGTTCACTTGATTCTGCACTTATATTACCTTTGGGGTTTTTTGGTTTTTCTTGGAGGCCTCACCTATGTAAAAATACTTTCCTTAAAATGCATTTATGCTTTCTGTAAGAACCAAACCATTCCAGCTGACTTACCATTCTATCCCAAATACTGCAGGGAAATGTAATATCCCACTAAAGCAGAAGGGAAAGAAGAAAACTGAGCATCAGCAGCTATTCCTAAGTAAGATTAGGGGTTTAGCTCCATCTAACTGAGGGATGTGTCCCTCAGTGGGTCTCTTCCCACTCCCCCACCAGCCCTTCTACCCAACTGCAAGCTCAAAGTTCTAAAAAGAGAAGAAGAAGCTGGAGTGTCAATATTTCCCCAGTGCAAACCCCAATAATCTTTGCTGGGAGCTGACAGGAATTGCTGTTCCACTGCCCTGGGATATCCTGGCTTGAGGCGAGAGCGCAGCCCCGCCCAGAGCCCCCAACCACTCTGAGAGCTTTTGTAGGGTCTGTTTGGGCATGTCCCTGTGGCAGAGGCTCCCCCGACATCTGCCGTGGAGCTGGTCCAGCTGCTGGACCAAACAAGGCATTGTCCAGCCTGCCTTCCCCCAGCCCCGACCGCCCCAGCCCATCTTCCATCGCTCTGCTTCCTTTTCCTGCCCCTGCTCCCCCTCCGCTCCCTTCCCTTTGGCATTTTGATGAGGAATGTTCTTGCTGTTCTTACTGTCCAAGCATAAGCTGATCCCCAGGGGAGCCTGTGGAATGTAACCCCTCAAGCACTAAATTCCTTCCCCTGTGCCAAAGACACAGGTTT
>NW_020889575.1:0-2060 GCF_003945725.1 Corapipo altera
CAAATTTCCCAATGTCACTGAATTGGGAGGACCCAAAAACTATTTGGAAGTTCGCTTCCCATCTCAAACCTGCAGCTCACTTGCCTGCACGTGGTCCACTGAGAGTCAATTTCCAAACATGAACAGAGACAAAAACTCTGGGCATTGATTGGTTTGCAAACGCTTTTCTAGGAGGGGATAATAACATGACTCTTAAAAGCAGGGAAAAATAAAACTACCCAGAATGAGCACGGCTGAAGCTAAAATGCATTTCAGAAGGAACATCAACACCCACACCCCACACACTCCCCTCAGCACCTTCCCAGTCAGGAATTTCCTCCCAGTCTCTAGGAGTAGAGGAAGGGAGGGCTTTGCTTGGCAGTGATAGGATTGCCCAGAACTAACACAGAAGCTGAGCTGGGGAGAAAAGGGGACTTAAATGCTGCTTGACAGGAGCAATATTGCAGCAGCTGTCAGCAGTCCACGGGAGGAATTGTCAGGGATGCACTTGGGGCTGTTTGGGCTTGCAATGAGTTGAGAACTTTCTGGACAAAGCTGTCCCTCCCAGGCAGCCAAGTGGCTGCAGGGGGACAGTGTCACCAGGGGGTTGTCACCACAGGGTCGGTGCCCTCCAGGTGTGCTTCAGTGGGATGCCAAGGATGCTGGCTTTGTCCCCAAAGAGCTCAATACTCATTTCTTCAGGAGAACAGAGATTTGTGGGCAGTACATAACTGCTGGGACAGGTTCCTTTTCCCAAGAAGTTGGCTGGGAGCAAGCTGGATGCACTTGGGAAAGGCTGGGTGGATGGTGAGGTGTGGATGGAGGGATCCCCATGGATCTGCAGAGCAGAAGGCTGGAAGACAGTTGTTTTCAGGGAGCTTTTCTGAGGAGTGACTTTTCTGAGGGAGCTGTGGGGGCTCAGTCTGGAGAAAAGGAGGCTCAGGGGGGACCTTCTGGCTCTGCAGCTCCCTGACAGGAGGATGGAGCCCGGGGGGTTGTGCTCTGCTTGCAGGGATCAAGGGGCAGAAGGAGAGGAAACAGCCTCAAGTTACACCAGGGGAGGTTAAAGTTGGCTATTTGGGAGAATTGTTCATGGAAAGGGTTGTCCAGCCCTGGCACAGCTGCACAGGGCAGGGGTGGAGTCATGTAAGACTCCAAACCCTTGGAGCTACCGACTGATAGGAGTGGCTGGGAATTTTACTTTAATATATTGATGTAGAGTTCTTTAATAACTTGAGATAGCACCAAGAGAATAAGACACGGGCTTGTTCCCAAGGAATTTCTTTTTTACTTTAGGGGAGCAAATAAGGGCACTTGGCCAAAGTTCAAAAGGACACCACACAAGTGGGACAAAGATGTTCCACCACAATCCTCACTCAGCATATCCTAGGAACTCACAACACTTCAGTCAAAACCCAGGAAACCAACAACACTGAAATCAAGATCCACTAAACCAACAACACTTAAGGCAATATCCAACCAATCTCCCCACACTTCAATCAAGATCTGATCCCTCCAGCTCCAAACCAGCCCAAGCATCAGGAAAGGAACAGAGAAGGGGAAGCAGAGGCAGCAAGAAGAGAGAAGGAGAAGGAGAGAGAGACAGATCCTGGAGCTACCACCGCAGCCCTGGAGAGGATCAGCTCTCCCCAGTCCCGTGGCAGGGCCAGCACACCAGGCCAACACGTGCCCCTGGTTTTCTTTGCTCCGGTCCCTCTGGCCAACCCCCCAGGTGGGGTCTGTGAGCCAGCAGCCACTGTGGGGCTTCCAGGCTGGGCTGAGGGGCCGGGTTCTCCCTGTCCCTGCCAGTGGGAGCTGGGTGTGGGGCTGCAGGAGCTGTGGCTGTTCCAGTTTTCCCGGGCTGGTTGGGACGGACAGCTACTGAGGCGCTTGCCCAGGTGAGCTCCCGGGGCTGCCCTGAGGGACACGAGGCCACCCCCCCTCCGAGAGGTTCCACCCATCCCTTCCCCCTCCACACCCATGGAGTGGAGTGGACTGATTAGAAGATGGAGTCTGATTGCGAGCTGGACTCTGTTTGCCATTGTCTCCAGCGTGGAGTTAAAAAGCCTGGATGGCACAGC
>NW_020889576.1:0-2060 GCF_003945725.1 Corapipo altera
AAAAGGGTTGTTTTGGGGGGAAAAAGGGTTGTTTTGGGGGGAAAAAGGGTTGTTTTGGGGGTGGAAAACAGGTTGTTTTGAGGGGAAAAACTCCACGTTTGGGGGGGTTCACCTGCTCTCTGTGCTCCGTGTCCTCGCTGAGACCTGGAGAAATCATGGAATCTGCTCCCTGGAAGTGTCCAAGGCCAGGTTGGAGCAACCTGGGCTGGTGGAAGTGTCCCTGCCCAGGGCAGGGGGTGGCACTGCATCCTTAAGATCCCTTCCAACCCAAACCATCCCATTAACATTTAATAATTAATGACATAATTAAAATGAATATTCAGTAACATTAATGACCAGTAATAACATGTATAGATTAATGGCATGAATATAATGAATACTAAATAACATTAATAATTATTATTAACATTCAACAATTAATAACATTATTAAAATTAATATTGGGTGACATTAATGACAAGAAATAATGTGTAACAATTAATAGCATGAATATAATGAATATTAAATAACATTAATAATTAATATTAACATTTAACAGTTATTAACATTATTAAAGTTAATATTCAATAACATCAATAGCCATTACTAACTTTTCAAAATTAATAACATTAAACCATTAATGACATTATCAAAATTAATATTCAGTAAAATTAACAACAAGTAATAACATGTAACAATTGATTGCATGAACATAATTAATGCTAAATATCATTAATAATTAATATTAACATAATTAAAATTAATATTCAGTAACATTAATGACAAGTAATAACACGTAACAATTAATAGCATGAATTAATAACATTATGAAAAGTAATATTAAATAACATCAATAACCATTATTAACTTTTCAAAATTAATAACATTAAACCATTAATGAAATTATTAAAATTAATATTGGGTAACATTAACAGCGAGTAATAACGTAACAATATTAAAAGTGAATATTAACATCTAACAATTAATAAAATTATTAAAATTAATATCGGGTGACATTAATGACAAGTAATAACGTGTAACAATTGATAGCATCAATAAAATTAATACTAAATAAAATTAATAATTAATATGAACATTTAACAATTAATAACATTATTAAAATTAATATTAAATAACAAGTAATATTAAATAACAATTCAATAATAATTAATATTCAATAACATTCATAGCAAGTAATAACACTTAACAATTAATAACATTAATAACAATTAATATTAAATAACTTTCTTAACAATTAATAACATTAATAAAATTAATATTCAATAACATTAATAACAATTAATAACACTTAAAAATTATTATTAAAGACCATTCATAACAAGTAATAACACGTAAAAATTAATAACATTAACACCAATTAATATTCAATAACATTCATAACAAATAACACCTAACAATTAATACCATTAATAAAATTAATATTAAATACCATTAATAAGAAGTAATAACACTTAAAAATAATAACATTAATAAAATTAATATTAAAAACCATTCATAACCAGTAATAACACCTAACTATTAATAACATTAATAACAATTAATATTAAATACCATTCATTACAAGTAATAACACTTGAAAATTAATAACATAAATAAAATTAATATTAAATAACTTTCATAACAAGTAATAACACTTAATTAATAACAATTAATAGTCAGTGACATTTTCTCTTTGCTGCATCAGTTCTGACATTCCAGGGGGTTGGGATGAGGGATTTATCCCACTTTTTCCCCTTGGAGCAGCCAGAGGAGCCCTGAAGGGTTTTTTTTTTGTCCAAAAAGGGCAAAATTGAACATTTTGGAGCATCCAAACCTCCAATTTCTCCCTCTTTCCTTATTTTTCCTCTTCCCTCCAATCCCTGATGGTGCCATTCCATGAAAAGCCCTTTCCCAGTTCTTCTCCCCTTCCTTTATCCCGCTTTCCGTGTCTTTGGAACTCTCAGCTCCTTCCCCTGCATCACCCATCCCAAATTTCCCAAGGAAAAGGGGGAAAATCCCTCCTGTGTGGAGGAACCCCATGGACGAGGCAGCCCCGGGACACAAACTGGGAGGGGGAGAAA
>NW_020889577.1:0-1410 GCF_003945725.1 Corapipo altera
GGTGATCCCACATGCCCCACAGGTGTCCCTGTGTCCCCCTCAATGTCCCCCCCATCCCCTGCTGTCCTCGTGTCCCCCCGTCCCCTGCTGTCCCTGTGTCCCCCCATATCCCCCCACATCCCCTGCTGTCTGTGTGTCCCTCCATGACCCCTGCTGTCTGTGTGTCCCCCCCTGTCCCCCTGCTGTCTGTGTGTCCCCCCTCCCGTCCCCTGCTGTCTGTGTGTCCCCCCCGTCCCCCCTCACTCCGTGGGGCGCAGTCTCAGGCTCTCGGCGTGTTCGGGGATCCCATAAACGTGTTCGAAGCCGGGCAGGGAGAAATCCAACCCCACCGAGGAGGGGCCTGCGGGGAGGGGGGGTCAGATGGGTCTCCTCCATATCCCCCCAACCCCCTGTGTCCCCCCATGTCCCCCCAGCACCCCGTGTCCCCCCGTGCCCCCCCAGCCCCCCATGTCCCCCCTTACTCCCTCAGCTCCCCATGTCCACCCATGTCCCCCCGTGTCCCCCATGTCCCCCCCGTGTCCCCCCCCATCCCCTCGTGTCCCCCCAGCCTCCCATGTCCCCCCATGTCCCCCGTGTCCCCCATGTCCCCCTCATATCCCCCCATGTCCCCCCACGTCCCCCCTGTGTCCCCCCCATCCCCTCGTGTCCCCCCAGCCTCCTGTGTCCCCCATGCCCCCCATGTCCCCCCCCAGCCCCCCATGTCCCCCCATGTCCCCCCCCAGCCCCCCATGTCCCCCCATGTTCCCACAGCCCCCCATGTCCCCCCGTGTCTCCTGTGTCCCCCCTTACTCCCCCAGCCCCCCGCGTCCCTCCATGTCCCCCCCGTGTCCCCCCAGCCCCCCATGTCGCTCCGTGTCCCCCATATACCCGTGTCCCCCCCATGTCCCCCCAGCCTCCCATGTCCCTCCATGTCCCCCCAGCCCCCCATATCCCCCATATCCCCCCATATCCCCCGTGCCCACCGTGGGGTTTGCTGTCCGTGTGAGTCTTGAACGTCTCCTCCCACGCCCCCGGTTCGTCCTCGGGCTCCGTGGGGGGTTCGGGGGGCTGGGGGGGGGGGGCAGATCCCGTCAGTGAAGGGGGAAGCCCTGCCCCCCCCAAAGGGGGATCCCCCAATTTCGGGTGTGTTCCTCCCCCCCCGTCACCTTCTCGCTGCGGTTCCCGTCGCCGTCCTCGAGCCCCTCCTGCGCCGCCCCCTCCTCGCCCGGGGGGTCCTTGGGGGGGTCCCTGCGGGAATTTGGGGGTGCTGGGGTGCCCCGGGGAGGGGGGGGCGGGGACAGGGGGCACCCCGAGATGGGGGGGAGGTGGAACAACCACCCCCAGCTCACTCCAGGGGCGGAACTCCTCGATTTCGGGGGGGAGGGGCACGGGGACCCCCAGCTACTCCTGCCCCCCCCCCCCCCCCCCCCC
>NW_020889577.1:1510-2059 GCF_003945725.1 Corapipo altera
GGCCCCCCCGGCCCACAGAGCCCCCCCCCTCGGCTCGGGGGGCAACAAACCCCCCCCTCAGCTCAGGGGACACACACCCCGCCCCCCCCCTCGCTCTGGGGACACCCCCCCACCCACATTCCCAGGGGTTTAACGCCCATCCCCGTGTCCTGGGGGGTCTGGAGGGGCTCTAGGGGGGCTCTGGGGGGTCTGGGGGTCTCTGGGGGTCTCTGGGGTCTCTGGGGTCTCTGGGGGTCTCTGGGGTCTCTGGGGTCTCTGGGGTCTCTGGGGTCTCTGGGGGTCTCTGGGGGTCTCTGGGGGGGTCTCTGGGGGTCTCTGGGGGTCTCTGGGGTCTCTGGGGGTCTCTGGGGGTCTCTGGGGGTCACTCACGAGTCCCGGCGGCGCCGCAGGTGCTCGAAGACGAGGAGCCCGCGGGCGTTGACGGAGCAGAGCAGCTCCCGCTGCCGCAGCAGATCCAGGCGGAACGGCCGCTCCGTCACCAGCAGCCGCAGCCCCCCCCGGGCCCAGGGACAGCTCCAGGGTGCCCCCGTCCCTGCCCGTCACTGCCAG
>NW_020889578.1:0-2059 GCF_003945725.1 Corapipo altera
TGGACCGCTCACTGTAAGTTAGAAGGAAACATGTCAAACCAGTTGTTTTCTGCTAAACCACAATACCAGTCAGAGAGTTGCCCTGATAAAATCCACTGCTCTCCAGTGCAAGCACCACCCTAACTGTCTAAACAGCTGCTTCATAAGGCACTATTTACTTATTTTTCTATAGGATTTGCAGCTTTAGTGACACTCTAATTACAGTGAAGACACACAAGTCACTTAAATTACCAGAGCAATTAAATGAACTAATGTGCCACTTTTCTTCCAGGACAAACAGTAAGTTTTCTAGGACCTTTCATTCTTTGTAACATACTTTCCAGCATTTCCAACCTCTACTGGGTTTCCCTGTGTCAACAATACTTTGGAAATGGCAGCTAAAAGTTCCAAAGTAAAGACAGCGTACGTCACATGTAGAACTGCTCGAGGATGGGCACGACCTGAGTGTTCTGCTGACTTGAGGCTCAGTCCTGGAGCTCCTGGAGATCTCTGCTCCAAGACTCAGCCAAAGCTCTATCCATGAAAAGTAATTTATTCATGTCAGAGAGCCTGAATTTACCCCCAAACAGTTCCTGTATTCACTAATGAGGGCTCTGGTTCTGCAAAAACCTCATTACAAAAGAACAGCATTGGGGCAACATCCCAAAGTTTCTGTATCTAATGGATAGAGAACCAAAATGACACCAGGGTGCATAAAAAAATGCTCACTTTTAAGTTACAGTGTTTTATGAGTTTTGTGTGAAAAAAGAAATCTTTCTGTTTGGATACTTTAGCACTAAAATAAATTATTATTGCAACATTTCTTCAGTTTCAAAAGTACTCACTTCAGTTACTGCCACAGAATAAAATGGGGACTGAAAAATATATATATGTATGTATCTAAGTATATATTTTGTAGATAACATTTTCAATAAATTTCCAGTGTGAGAATATCTGTATGAGCTGTGTAATTTACTGCAGTGATTTCTCTTAAGGCGCTTCTCAAAAGAGAAGGAAATATTTCACTACATTTCCATCCATACTTAAAACACAGAAATGATGGCAATATTCCTCTTACTGTCAAACTGTTGTCTACTCCTTTGGGGTGGCACAACAAGGTTTTGGGGGCTGTAGGGGTGACTTCAGCGAGAAACTTCCCAAAGTTTCCCTGTGTCTGTCTGATGGAGCCATGGGGGAGCAGAGATCCACCCTCAGCCCAGGGAGGTCCATGGGGGAGCAGAGATCCACCCTCAGCCCAGGGAGGTCCTTGGGGGAGCAGAGATCCACCCTCAGCCCAGGGAGGTCCTTGGGGGAGCAGAGATCCACCCTCAGCCCAGGGAGGACCCCACGCCAGAGTAGGAGGATGCCCAAAGGAGGTTGTGATCCCATGGGATGCCTGCACTGGAGCAGGGTCCTGGCAGGAACCTGTGGACCCATGGAGAGAGGAACACACGCTGGAGCAGGGGAAGAGAGGGAAGAGTCCTTCTGCTGAGGAGGAAAGAGCAGCAGAGACAACGTGTGATGAACTGACTGCAACTCCTGTTCCTTGTCCTCCTCCACCCCTTGTGGTGAGGAGGTAGAGAAAACAGGGAATGAATTGTGCCTGGGAAGAAGTGAGGACAAGGGGGAATCAAAAATTGGTTTTAAATAAACGCTCTCTGATTGGATTGGTTGTAAATGAAACTAATTTCCACAACCAGTTGCTTTGTCCATGGCAGTAACTATGAGTGATCTCTCCCTGTCCTTATCACAATGCACAAGCCCTTCCTTGTACTTTCTCTCCTCTGTCCAGCTGAGGAGAGCAGTGATGAACAGCTTTGGTGGGCACCTGGAACCCAGCCAGGGCTCAACCCTCTACATCCTTGCAGTGCCCAAATTCCGTGGGACTGAGCTGACAGCAGAGGGATCAGACATTCCTTCCTGTCCTGTCAGCAGTTTCACTCCTGCCTTGACTGGCAGCTCAGCCCTGGCCTGCTGCCAAATAGAACATCCACTCAGTCACAAATTCCAGTAGCCTTGATATTTTCTTTCTTTATGGTAATATCAAAGTTACCAAGGGCTTTAAGGTCGTTTAGACTTA
>NW_020889579.1:0-2058 GCF_003945725.1 Corapipo altera
GGGAACAGGGAATGGGAACAGGGAATGGGAACAGGGAATGGGAACAGACTGCAGTTCACCGAGTTCACCACCTGGAAACAGGGAATGGGAATTACAGCGGGAATGGGAACAGGGAATGGGAATGGGAACAGGGAATGGGAATGGGAACAGGGAATGGGAACAGGGAATGGGAACAGGGAATGGGAACAGGCTGCAGTTCACCGAGTTCACCACCTGGAATGGGAACAGGGAATGGGAATGGGAACAGGGAATGGGAAAAGGGAATGGGAACAGGCTGCAGTTCACTGAGTTCACCACCTGGAAACAGGGAATGGGAACAGGGAATGGGAACAGGGAATGGGAACAGGGAATGGGAACACGGAATGGGAATGGGAACAGGGAATGGGAACAGGGAATGGGAACAGGGAATGGGAACAGACTGCAGTTCACGGAGTTCACCACCTGGAATGGGAATGGGAACAGGGAATGGGAATGGGAATTACAGTGGGAATGGGAATGGGAACAGGCTGCAGTTCATGGAATTCACCACCTGGAATGGGAATGGGAATTACAACGGGAATGGGAATGGGAATGGGAACAGGGAATGGGAACGAGAACAGGCTGCAGTTCACAGAGTTCACCACCTGGAACGGGAATGGGAACAGGGAATGGGAACAGGGAATGGGAACAGGGAATGGGAACAGGGAATGGGAATTACAGCGGGAATGGGAATGGGAACAGGCTGCAGTTCACGGAATTCACTACCTGGAACGGGAATGGGAATTACAGCGGGAATGGGAACAGGAAATGGGAATGGGAACAGGGAATGGGAACGAGAACAGACTGCAGTTCACGGAGTTCACCACCTGGAATGGGAACAGGGAACGGGAACAGGTTACAGTTCACGGAGTTCACCACCTGGGAATGGGAATTACAGTGGGAATGGGAACACAGAATGGGAACGGGAACAGGAAACGGGAATGAGAACAGGCTGCAGTTCATGGAGTTCACCACCTGGGAACAGGGAATGGGAACAGGGAATGGGAACAGGGAATGGGAAGAGGGAATGGAAACAGGGAATGGGAACAGGGAATGGGAACAGGGAATGGGAATGAGAACAGGCTGCAGTTCACGGAATTCACCACCTGGGAACGGGGAATGGGAACAGGGAATGGGAACGGGAACAGGTTACAGTTCACGGAGTTCACCACCTGGGAATGGGAATTACAGCGGGAATGGGAACACAGAATGGGAATGGGAACAGGAAATGGGAACGGGAACAGGCTGCAGTTCATGGAGTTCACCTCCTGCAGATGAGAATTACAGTGGGAACGGGAACAGGGAATGGGAACGGAAATCACCACGGGAAGGGGGAACGGGAACGGGAATCCCCGCGGGAACGGGAAGTGTCCAAGGCCAGGCCGGAGCGCTCCGGGACAGCGGGAACGGGGGTGACACGGGATGGGCTCTGAATTCCCTTCCCACCCCAGGGAGCGACGGGACGAGGGGGGACAATTCCAACGGGAAGAGACCCGTGGGGCTGGGATATTGGGAAGCAATTCCTGATCCCGAGGACACCAAGGGCCGGAGCTGGACGGGGCCGGGAGTCCCCGGAACATGGAGGGACCCACGATCCCGGGGGGTGATCCCACAATCCCAAGGGATGATCCCACGATCCCGGGGGAGGATCCCGCAATCCCGGGGGGTGATCCCACGATCCCAGGGGAGGATCCCACGATCCTGAGGGGTGATCCCACAATCCCGGGGGGCGATCCCACAATCCCAAGGGATGATCCCACGATCCCAAAGGATGTTCCCACGATCCTGGGGAATGCTCCCACGATCCCAAGGCAGGATCCCACGATCCCAAGGGATGATCCCACGATCCCAAGGGAGGATCCCACGATCCCAGGGGAGGATCCCACGATCCCGAGGGGTGATCCCACAATCCCGGGGGGCGATCCCACAATCCCAAGGGAGGATCCCACGATCCCAGGACATGATCCTGTGATCCCAGAGGGTGATCCCACAATCCCAAGGGATGCTCCCACAATCCCAAGGGATGCTCCCACAATCCCA
>NW_020889580.1:0-2055 GCF_003945725.1 Corapipo altera
GGGGGGGTTCCTGGAGTGAGATGGAGGGTTGGGGACATCAGGGATGGGGTTTTGGGACAGTGGAATTGGGGGTGTCAAGGGGGGAATTGGGGCCATGGAGAGACCCTGAAGACATTGGAGACACCAGGAAAGTCTTGGGGTGTCAAGGGGGGAACTGGAGACACCAGGAGGGTCTTGGGGACACCAGGGGGGGTCTCAGGACTCACCTGCTCGTGGTGCAACCCCTCCTTTTCCCCCAGGCCCCTTTAACCCCCCCCCAAATGTCCCCTAACCTCCATTTTCCCTTTAATCCCCTTCCCCCACAGATCCCTTTGGTGCCCCAATGCCTCCAAAATCTATTTTAACTCCTCCAAATACACCCAAAGACATCCAACCCCCCCCAAATCCCCATCCAATCTCTCCCCCGGATCCCTTCACATCACCCCCAGCCCCCCCCTCAAATCCCTTCCAACCCCCCCCCCCGCCAAAGAGGGACCACCTGGCACCCTGGGACAGGAACACAGTGGACTGTATTGGGGGCACTGGGCTGTACTGGGAGGGCGCTGGGGGGGTTCAGGTGTCCCATGACAACGTGGCCCAGCTCCAGGAGAGATCCGGGGAGCAGCGAGGAGGTACTGGTCTGTACTGGTTTGTCCTGGTCTGTACTGGTCTCTTTTGGTTTGTACCCCTGTCGTGACGAGGGAAGAATGAGATGCTCAATATGAGAATCAGCAAACTTCGTTTATTGATCACTACTAACAGCTTAATATACACTTTATAATTAGCTCATACATATTGCAAAAGCTAAGCTCATCATTGGTTCTGCTTAAATGTTGACCTCATCCCTTACTCCCTAACATTGTTGACACTTAGATGTTAATTCTGTCTCTCACTCCCTTCCTTTGTTGACACAGGTGGCTTTCAGTTGCTTTTTGTTTTGCTAATCACAGTGTCCTGTTTACCAGCCAATTAACACCTACAAGGGCACTGTAACCTCGCTATCTCAGATTTTCTCACGGGCCTAGACAGGCTGTGTTCTATACTCTAGCAGCTCATCCATAGCTTTAGCTATATCCATATGTCCCTGTCTTGCTAGCCAATCCTCTACATACCCCCAATCCCCAAAGCCCCTCCCCAGCTCCCCCAGGACCCTCCTGTGGTGATTTGGGCTAGGCCTACCTTGGTGACCAGTTTGTAACCAAGGAAGGGTCCAGATCTACCCAGTATTCCCCACGATTTTTACGTAAACCAGACTATAAGAAGAAAGGAGGAGAGGCCTTCGCTCTCTTTCCTTCCGGCAGCTTGGAGGTGCAGGTTCCCTGCTGTTGAGTCTGCCGTGTTGGGGAGCGAGGCCTGGTAAGGCCTTGTCAACCTTGGGAGGTGGAGGTTGCCAGCGATCGTCTCGGAGCGACTCTCGGTTGTCCCAAGGAGAGTGGTGGGATATTTTCTTTGCTAACTCTTTAGTTACTAGATCTCGGACTACTGATTGGGATATATATATATATATATTTTATTTTGGTTTTGTTCCCTTTCCTTTCCACCTTCCCCTTCCCTTGTGAAATTGTATATATTTCAAATTGTATATATTTCAATTGTAACATAAGTGTAAATATATTTTTATATATCACTTTAGCCGTCTCTCTCTCGTTCCGGTTTTTCTTAGTTGGTTGTTTTTCTCCCTCTTCTCCCTGAGGTTTTTTGGGGGGGGGGGGACACTTCTGGTGGTAAGGTTTGGAAACTTGGCAGGGAGCCAGCTTCAAACCATATCACCTTATCTGGTGTTTCTGCCCGGTTTATCTCCGGTTATCTCGGTTTGTTTTGTTTTTGCCACGGTTGTTTGGGAACAAGTCTGGGAAGTGAGCCAAATTGGTGCAAACACTGCCCATTGTTTGGGAACACTACCGGGAGAGCTGCCAAGAACCTATTGTTTATATAAACACAGCTTTGTTTGGGAACAAAGAAAAAAAATATATAAACATGGCCTTTTTATTAATTTTCTTGGTTATTTTGGCCATTTTTATATATGCTTCTGGGTATCCAGTGAGAACTAACCCAAAAGGCATCTACCAATATCTG
>NW_020889581.1:0-2055 GCF_003945725.1 Corapipo altera
AGCCTGGCACCGCTGTGGGAGCTCTCCAGGGCACATCCCTCTCTTCCTGCCTTTCTCCTGCAGATGGTTTGCGAATTCACCAGGTGCATTTGGAGGGAAGAGACCATTGCCGTGGGCGCTGGGGGCACGGCAAACTCTGCCCTCTCCAATGCCGAAACCAGTGCTGCCCTGCTGGATTTGCTTGTGGAGAATGGTGTCTCCAATGCCAAGAAAGTAAGCAGCCCGTGACCAGGGCTCCAGCCCTGCAGGGATGGGGTGGCCCCTCACGCCGGCTCCGCTGGGCCCCCTCAGCCTTTGAGGCCAGCGGAGAGTGGTGGGAAGGGAAGCACTTGTCGGGGGAAGCCGGGCAAGTTGCTGGCTCGGGCAGCTCTCCAACTCTCCCCCGTGCCCCCTCCAGGTGCCAGCCTTGGTCAGGTACATCCACCGGTGGCTCACGGCCAATGCGTCTGCTGAGCGCAGACTAGACAAGGCTCTGTTGGCGCTGGTCGAGGCACACCCCGTGGATGTGGTGGTGACTGTGCTGCGCTCTGCCCCATCCTGTGACAGGTATGGGGCCCCCCTGCCTCCAGGGCTCACCAGCCCATCCCCCTGTAGGGCCCGTCCCAGGTGTCTGTCAGGCCGAGAGTTCCAGGAGCCTCTGGCTCTTGTTTCCCAGCCCTGGCATGCCAGCCGCGCATCCTGCTCCCGTGTGCCCTCCTTGCTCCTCACGGTGCTGTGGCTCTGTCAGCTGGGAGCGGGACCTGCCCAGGCCATGGCACCGTGACTGAGAGCCCGCTGACACAGAGCTTTGACCCCGCAGAGCTGCTGTGACCATGTGGAGGACAATCATCTCCTCAAGAAGTACTGCAGAGCCGGTGCTGCAGATACTTGCCCTTGTCCTGGGAAGCTGGCCAGCCTGCAGCATGTGCACCTCGGATGGGGATGAAACAGAAGTCTTTGCCCTGGCTGTGAGTTTCTGGAACCGGCCTTTGCTCACCCTCACCTCTCCTCCCCGGCAGCTCTTCCTCCTTCCCCCAGCACTGTATCTCCCTGCCTTAGGCACTGGGCTGGCAAGCTGGCTTAGGGGCAGGTTCAGGGGCATCAGGCCGGGTGCTCCTCCTGCGTCTCCCCTGGCCTCTCCCTGCCGCGTTCGGGCCCTGCCACGTGGATGTCTGGGCACTGAGCGCTGTCTCTGGCTGGTTTACTTTTCACAGGCAACCTTGGCACTCTGGAAGATCCTCCATCTGCTGCGCTGCACGCGTGCAGTGAGGGGGTGTTTCCCCAACCTCTTTGTGCATCTGCTCTTCCAAGTGTTCTTCAGCACAGTGCAGATGCTGGAAGAGGTTGACCCCTTGTGGAGGGAATGCCGGAAGCAACACAGCCTTCCCACCAACCCCAACAGGTGCTCCGTCCCAGTCCTCCTGTCCCTCCCACACCTTTGGGGCTGGCCAGGGCTCCCAGCATGACCTGGCCTTTGCTCTGCACACAGGTTTGCAGTGCTGACCATCAAAGCCCTGCTGCACCATCTGCGCTGTGAGAGCGTATTGGTGGCCATGGAACGCAAGCATGGCTGGGACACGCTGCTCAACGCTGACACCCACCACTACGCGGTGGGTCTGCTGGCCAGGTGAGACCCCCTTGTTTCCCTGTCATTTCTGCCCTCTGCACGGGGCACCCCAACAGTGCCCGTGGTCGTGGGCCAGAGGGCCTTGTCACTGAGGGATGGCCGAGCAGAGTGGCAAAGGCTGGGAGAGGCGGGTGCACAGGAGGAGCCGCCTGCCAGAGTGCCCTCGTCCCCTGCCGGGGTGCTGGGGAAAGACCAGGCCTCTGGGAGTGAGTGGCGGGAGAGGCTTGCCCAGCCAGCTCGGGCTCGACCGTGCCGTTTTCCCCCTGCCAGGGAGATGGCTTCTGCCTGCACAGCCTGGTGTTGCAGCATCGTATGCTGCCTCCTGGAGCTGCTCAGTGAAGAGATGTGTCCCTGGGAGCTCCCTGCCATGGCGTTCCTTGTGGAGGTGAGCCTGATGGCGAGCGCTGCCTGGCCGAGCTGCCTCCACCTCTCTGGCCTTGTGCAGCCGC
>NW_020889582.1:0-614 GCF_003945725.1 Corapipo altera
GTCCTCCTCCATGGCGACGTCGCTGGTCAGCGAGAGGTCGCAGCCTCGGGGGGCATCCTCCTCCATGGAGACGTCGCTGACCAGCGAGAGGACGCAGCCTCGGTCAGTGTCCTCCTCCATGGAGACGTCGCTGGCCAGCGAGAGGTCGCAACCTCGGACGGTGTCTTCCTCCATGGAGACTCGCTGGCCAGCGAGAGGTCGCAACCGCGGGGGGCGTCCTCCTCCATGGAGACGTCACTGGCCAGGCTGATGTTAAGCGCTGGGGTGACGTCCACATCCATGGGGATGCTCCTGTCTGGGGGGCTGCCACGACCCAGGGGTGTCCCGGAGGGGTTGGTTGAGCTGACGGGGCTGCGCTGCCTGTGCCGCGCTGGTGGCACCGGGGCCACTGCTCTCCCCTGATAGTGGTAGGGCTGCAGTTGACCCTGGGGGGCACTTTGGTCTGCCCCAGTCAGGGGCTTCCCACTGCCCTGGGTCCCACCCCGGGTGGTGTTTGATGGCACAGCAACAGCAGGGTTGCTTGCCAGTGGGGTTGCTGGAGGCAGGTTGGCTGAGCCTGTGAGAAAGAGCAAAGCCTGGAAGTCACATCCCGAGCTGGGGCTGTCAGGTGCTGA
>NW_020889582.1:714-1274 GCF_003945725.1 Corapipo altera
CCTAAGGTTCCATCCCTGGAGATGCTCCAAGAGGAGCATCCAGACCTGTGTCCAGTCAACAGAAGCGACCGACCACCGAGCCTGACTGACCATGGCCCTGTCAGCTCTGTGGCGCCGCTCTGTGAGGTGGAGATCAGCCCTGACCCGGCTCGTGCAGCTCTTCCGCTCCCCCCAAACCTCTGGCACCAAAGGTGAGGACAGAGTCTGACCCCGAAAGCCCCGCGGTGCACGGTGGGGACATTCACAGCCCATCCTGCCCTGCACCTCGCCCTCCTCCTCCTCCTCCTCAGTCCTCTCAGCACCTGACAGCCCCAGCTCGGGATGTGACTTCCAGGCTTTGCTCTTTCTCACAGGCTCAGCCAACCTGCCTCCAGCAGCCCCACTGGCAAGCAGCCCTGCTGTTGCTGTGCCATCAAACACCACCCGGGGTGGGGCCCAGGGCAGTGGGAAGCCCCTGGCTGGGGCAGGCCAAAGTGCCCCCCAGGGTCAACTGCAGCCCTACCACCATCAGGGGAGAGCAGTGGCCCCGGTGGCACCAGCGCGGCACAGCCAGCGCAGCC
>NW_020889582.1:1374-2055 GCF_003945725.1 Corapipo altera
GCTGGCCAGCGACGTCTCCATGGAGGAGGACGCCCCCCGAGGCTGCGACCTCTCGCTGGCCAGCGACGTCGCCATGGAGGAGGACACCCAGCAGCACGTGGGGACAGACCTGCCACCACCGCAGAGCAGCGTGTCCCCAGACGACACCAAGCTGGAAAGGCGGGGGGCGAATAGGAAGAGGGGCTCTGAGCCAGGGGCTGCCAGCAAGATCAAGGCTCCCGCAGCCGGGGCCTGGGCAGGAAGATTGGCTTAGGCCTGTTCAAGGGAGAGATCATTTGGGGATCTCTCCCAGTTTGAGGGATAGGTCGTTTGGGGACCTATCCCAGGTTGAGGCATAGATCGTTTGGGGATCTATGCCAGTTGGAGGGATAGATCGTTTGGGGATCTATCCCAGTGGGAGGGAGGGAGAGAGGGAGGGTATTTATGTCGCGAAGATGTACATAGAGATGTAGGGAAGATGCAGAGATAGATGTAGAAGTAGATCTAGTTAAGAGCATTTTCCGGTTCCGCAATAAAAGCTTTTATTCCAACACCTGCCTGCGCTGCATGGAACGGGGAGGGAGTGAAGGGTGGCACCAGCAAATGGCACCAAGCAGATCCACCAAGGCCCAAAGGGCGCCAAGGGCACCCAAAGGGCACCCCGGGCCTGAGTCACTGCCAGAGGTGCAGGCACTCACGCAG
>NW_020889583.1:0-1080 GCF_003945725.1 Corapipo altera
CCCCCATCGTGGCGGGGGGGGGGGATCTGTGTCCCCGCTGTCCCTTGGGATGGGGACCCCCGACCCCCCCTTCCCTCCCCATCCCAGGCAGGCGGAGAACAAAGAGGGGGAGGAGGAGGAGGAGGAGGAGCGCGAAGGCCCCTCTGGGAGCCGGGCGGTGACAGCTGGTGCCCCCCGAGTGACACGGGGACAAAGGGGCTTCTGCCACCCACGGACCCCCGGACAAAGGGGCTTCACCTCCCCCCGGGCCGCGGGGCTGGGGGGGCTCGAGTGTCGCTCGCGGAGGGGATCCGGGACACGCGGGGACCGGGGGCGTCCCCGGGACTCTGCCACCCCCCCGCGACCCCACTGCGCCCCCAAACCCACGCTGACCCCACAGATGGGAGACCCCACCCCCAAAATTCAGCGTTTGTGCCGCCCTGTGCCCCAAATCCTGCCAGGCTGGGGCTGCATCGCCCCCAAACCCTGGCACCCCCAAAGCCAGTGACCCCCAGTCCCATGTCACCCCAAACTCTTGTCACCTCCAGTCCCATACAGCCCCCAAACCCCTAAAGACAGCGATTCCCCAACCCCCGACACCCCCAAACCCTTGTCAACCCCAAACCCTTGTCACCCCCAATCCCAAGTCCCCCCCAATCCCATGTCACCCCAAACCTTTGTCACCTCCAGTCCCACGGGACCCCCAAACCCTGACACCCCCAAACCCAGTGACCTCCAAGCCCGTGTCACCACCAAACCCACATCCCCCCTTCCCCTGCCCCATCCCCACCCGAGCCGGGACCCCGAGCCCGTGGGGAAGAACTTGGGGGGAGTCCGGGGGTCCAGAGGACCGGAGTGGGGGGGTCACCCAGCCAGGCCGGGGGGTGCCGAGCCAGGGGGGGTGTGGGGGCTGTTTTGGGGTGCCCATATCGGGGGTCGCAGTGCCGGGGGTGCCCGTTTTGGGGGTGCCCGTGCCGGAGGTGGCTGTGCCGGGGGGTGGCTGTTTTGGGGGTCCCTGTGGTGCCCGTTTTGGGGGTGCCCGTGCCGGAGGTGTCTGTGCCGGGGGGTGGCTGTTTTGGGGGTCCCTGTGGTGCCCGTTTT
>NW_020889583.1:1180-2054 GCF_003945725.1 Corapipo altera
GACGGGAAGAGAAAGGGAAAGAGGAGGGGAAAGAAGCCCCCGGGGCGGGGAGGGGGCACAGGAGCCCCCCTCGCCTTCCCCCGGGCTGTCGCGGTGATGGATGGCCCGGCCGGGGGGGCCGCGGGGCTGGGGACCCCCCTCCTCTGGGGTCGGGGGGTCCGAGCAGCCCCCAGAGACCGGCCGGGGGCTGCACCCCCCTCCTGGCCACTCTGAGCTGCACGATGAGCCCCCCAGACCCCCCCGGCTGAGCCCCCCCAGCTCATCACACCCACGGGTGCTGCCGGGCTGGGGGGCTGCACCCTGAGCCCCCCCAAAAATAACCCCCGCGGCTTTTCCCCTCTCCGCTGCCCCAGCTCTTCCCTTCTCCCTATTTCTGCCCCTTTCCAAGGCTCTGCGGGACCCCCCCAGAGCCCGGGACCCCCCAGCCGGCTCCAGTTGACACCCCCCCACACACGTGAAGCTGTCGTGTCGCCCCCGGCCCCCCCCCCCCCGGGTGACACATCGGTCCCCGAGTGCTCCGGGGCATCTGTCACCCCTTCCCGTGTTGTTTTAACGGGGAAATTCCGAGCCCGCGGAGCAGCTGCGGTGTCTCTGCCCCCCGGGGGGGGATGTTGAGGGGCTCCGGAGGGGGCAGGGGGTGCCATCCCAAGCCCCTCTGCCGTCCACACCCCACTGGAGACCGTGGGAGAGGCTACTTGTCCCTAAAAATTGGCTGAGAGGGGTTGGAGGGGGTGAGGAGGGGGATGCAGAGCAGCCTGAGCAGGGGAGAGGGATGGAGGGATCCAGGGATACAAGGAGGGATGGAGGGATGAGGGGATGCAAGGAGGGAGGGATGGAGGGATCCAGGGATGGAGGCACACAGGAAGAAATTAGG
>NW_020889584.1:0-2053 GCF_003945725.1 Corapipo altera
TCCAACCTCCCCCCATTCTCTTCCCAACCTCCTCCCAGTCTCCTCCAACCCCCTTTTCCCACCTCCCGGACACCTTCCCGAGCCCTTTTCCCCCGTTTCCAGCCATGTCCGTGTCCATCCCTCTCCGGAGCGGCGCGGCCGTTCCGGGCCGTTCCTTCTCCTCCCGCTCCTTCTCGGCGGGTCCCGCGCTGAGGATGAGCTCGGCCTCGGCCTTCGGCCTCTCCGGGGGGCTGCGCCGCGGCCCCGGCGCCTTCCGGGGGGCCGGGGGGGTGCCGGGGGTGCCGGGGGTGGGGATCACGTCCGTCAGCATCAACAGGAGCCTCCTGACGCCCCTGGACGTGTCCGTGGATCCGGAGCTGCAGGAGCTGCGCCGGGAGGAGAAGGAGCAGATCAAGACCCTCAACGACAAGTTCGCCGCCTTCATCGACAAGGTGAGGGCTGGGGGGGCACCTGGGGGGGCACCTGGGGGGGGTGGGACCACCCCGGGACCTCCTGGGTCACCTGGGACCTCGTCACCCCCTTGGGGATGTTGGGACCCCCTTGGGGAACCCTCAGAGCCCTTTGGGGATGTGGAGACCCTTCCAGGGACACCCTGAGATCCTTCCAGGGACTTCCTGAGACCCCTGGGAACCCTCTGAGCCCTTTGGGGACATTGGGACCCTTCCAAGGACCTCTTGAGACCTTTCCAGGGACCTTCTGCAACCCCTGGGGACCTCCTGAGCCCTTTGGGGACATTGAGACCCCCAGAGGGACCTCCTGAGCCCTCTGGAGACCTTCTGAGCCTTTTGGGGATGTTGAGACCCTTCCAGGGACCCCCTGAGACCCTTGGGGACCTTCTGATCCCTTTGGGTCCCCCAAAGGGACCTTCTGAGACCCCTGGGGACCTCCTGAGTCCTTTGGGGACATTGAGACCCCCAAAGGGACCTCCTGAGACCCCTGGGGACCTTCTGAGCCCTTTGGGGACATTTAGACCCCTAAAGGGGCCTCCTGAGCCCCCCAGGGACATCCTGGACTCTCGGGGACATTGAGACCCCATTGGGGATCTCCTGAGACCCTCAGAGACCTTCTGAGACCCTCCAGGACCTCCTGGACCCTTGGGGACATTGAGACCCCCTGAGGGACCCTCTGAGCTCCTCTGGGACCTCCTGAAACCCTCGGGAACATCCCGGACCCTTTAGGGGGACACTGAAACTCCCTCAGGGACACTGAAACCCCCTCGGGGACACTGAGACCCTCCTGGGGACCTTTGGAGCCCCTCAGGGAGCTCCAGGACCTCTGAGGATGTTGAGACCCCCTAAGGGACCATCTGACCCCCCTTGGGGACCCCCTGTGACCCCCTTGGGGACCTTTGGGACCCTTTGGGAACCTCCTGGACCCCCTTGGGGACACCCTGACCCCCCTCAGGGACCGACACCCTCCTGACCTTCCCGAGAACACCCACATCCCAAACTTGCCCCCAAGACCCCAAACAAGTGCCCAGGACCCCAAACTTTGCCCCCGGGACCCCAAAGGTGCCCCCTGGACCCCAAACTTTGCCCCCAGGACCCCAAAGTTGCCCCCGGGACCCCAAATCTCCCCCCTGCCCCACCCTTTTTCTCCACATTCCCCTTCCTGCCCCGCCCCATTCCCCTTCCCAGGGGGGATTTAGGGGGTGTGGAGGGTGATTTTGGGGTGCTGGGGGTGCTCCTGACCCTCTTATCCCATCGGGTGTGATTTGGGGGTGTGGAGGGTGATTTTGGGGTAATTTTGGGAGGTGGGAGGTGGTTTGGGGCTGGGGGGGGTGCCCCTGATGCCCTTTTCCCCCCAGGTGTAATTGGGAGGGTGGGGGGTGATTTTGGAGTAATTTTGGGGTGTGTGGGGTGATTTTGGGGTCCTGACACAACCCCCTCCCCCGCCCCAGGTGTGATTTGTGTGTCTGGGGGTAATTTTGGGGTGGTTTTGGGGTCCCGACCCCCCCTTACCCCCCAGGTGTGATTTGGGTGGGTGGGGGGGTGATTTTGGGGTGGTTTTGGGGTCCCGAATTCCCCCTTTGCCCCGGGTCAGTTATGGGGGG